>NC_030678.2:6757777-6932777 GCF_000004195.4 Xenopus tropicalis
TGTGTGTTTGAGTACCCCCAGTTCATCAGTACAGTGTGTATGTGTGAGTACCCCCAATTCATCTATACAGTGTGTGTGTGAGTACCCCCAATTCATCTATACAGTGTGTGTGTGAGTACCCCCAATTCATCTATACAGTGTATGTGTGAGTACCCCCAATTCATCTATACAGTGTATGTGTGAGTACCCCCAATTCATCTATACAGTGTATGTGTGAGTACCCCCAATTCATCTATACAGTGTATGTGTGAGTACCCCCAATTCATCTATACAGTGTGTGTGTGAGTACCCCCAATTCATCAGTACAGTGTGTGTGTGAGTACCCCCAATTCATCTATACAGTGTGTATGTGTGAGTACCCCCAATTCATCTATACAGTGTGTGTGTGAGTACCCCCAATTCATCAGTACAGTGTGTGTGTGAGTACCCCCAATTCATCTATACAGTGTGTGTGTGAGTACCCCCAATTCATCAGTACAGTGTGTGTGTGAGTACCCCCAATTCATCTATACAGTGTATGTGTGAGTACCCCCAATTCATCTATACAGTGTATGTGTGAGTACCCCCAATTCATCTATACAGTGTATGTGTGAGTACCCCCAATTCATCTATACAGTGTATGTGTGAGTACCCCCAATTCATCTATACAGTGTGTGTGTGAGTACCCCCAATTCATCAGTACAGTGTGTGTGTGAGTACCCCCAATTCATCTATACAGTGTGTATGTGTGAGTACCCCCAATTCATCTATACAGTGTGTGTGTGAGTACCCCCAATTCATCAGTACAGTGTGTGTGTGAGTACCCCCAATTCATCTATACAGTGTGTGTGTGAGTACCCCCAATTCATCTATACAGTGTATGTGTGAGTACCCCCAATTCATCTATACAGTGTGTGTTTGAGTACCCCCAATTCATCAGTACAGTGTGTATGTGTGAGTACCCCCAATTCATCTATACAGTGTGTGTGTGAGTACCCCCAATTCATCTATACAGTGTATGTGTGAGTACCCCCAATTCATCTATACAGTGTATGTGTGAGTACCCCCAATTCATCTATACAGTGTGTGTGTGAGTACCCCCAATTCATCAGTACAGTGCGTGTGTGAGTACCCCCAATTCATCTATACAGTGTGTGTGTGAGTACCCCCAATTCATCTATACAGTGTATGTGTGAGTACCCCCAATTCATCTATACAGTGTGTGTGTGAGTACCCCCAATTCATCTATACAGTGTGTGTGTGAGTACCCCCAATTCATCTATACAGTGTATGTGTGAGTACCCCCAATTCATCTATACAGTGTGTGTGTGAGTACCCCCAATTCATCTATACAGTGTGTGTGTGAGTACCCCCAATTCATCTATACAGTGTGTATGTGTGAGTACCCCCAATTCATCTATACAGTGTATGTGTGAGTACCCCCAATTCATCTATACAGTGTATGTGTGAGTACCCCCAATTCATCTATACAGTGTGTGTGTGAGTACCCCCAATTCATCAGTACAGTGCGTGTGTGAGTACCCCCAATTCATCTATACAGTGTGTGTGTGAGTACCCCCAATTCATCTATACAGTGTATGTGTGAGTACCCCCAATTCATCTATACAGTGTGTGTGTGAGTACCCCCAATTCATCTATACAGTGTGTGTGTGAGTACCCCCAATTCATCAGTACAGTGTGTGTGTGAGTACCCCCAATTCATCTATACAGTGTGTATGTGTGAGTACCCCCAATTCATCTATACAGTGTGTGTGTGAGTACCCCCAATTCATCAGTACAGTGTGTGTGTGAGTACCCCCAATTCATCAGTACAGTGTATGTGTGAGTACCCCCAATTCATCTATACAGTGTGTGTGTGAGTACCCCAATTCATCTATACAGTGTGTGTGTGAGTACCCCCAATTCATCAGTACAGTGTATGTGTGAGTACCCCCAATTCATCTATACAGTGTGTGTGTGAGTACCCCCAATTCATCTATACAGTGTATGTGTGAGTACCCCCAATTCATCTATACAGTGTGTGTGAGTACCCCCAATTCATCTATACAGTGTGTGTGTGAGTACCCCCAATTCATCAGTACAGTGTATGTGTGAGTACCCCCAATTCATCTATACAGTGTGTGTGTGAGTACCCCCAATTCATCAGTACAGTGTGTGTGTGAGTACCCCCAATTCATCAGTACAGTGTGTGTGTGTGTGTGTGAGTACCCCCAATTCATCAGTACAGTGTATGTGTGAGTACCCCCAATTCATCAGTACAGTGTGTTTGTGTGAGTACCCCCAATTCATCAGTACAGTGTATGTGTGAGTACCCCCAATTCATCAGTACAGTGTGTGTGTGAGTACCCCCAATTCATCAGTACAGTGTGTGTGTGTGAGTACCCCCAATTCATCAGTACAGTGTGTGTGTGAGTACCCCCAATTCATCAGTACAGTGTATGTGTGAGTACCCCCAATTCATCAGTACAGTGTATGTGTGAGTACCCCCAATTCATCAGTACAGTGTATGTGTGAGTACCCCCAATTCATCTATACAGTGTATGTGTGAGTACCCCCAATTCATCTATACAGTGTATGTGTGAGTACCCCCAATTCATCTATACAGTGTGTGTGTGAGTACCCCCAATTCATCAGTACAGTGTATGTGTGAGTACCCCCAATTCATCTATACAGTGTGTGTGTGAGTACCCCCAATTCATCAGTACAGTGTATGTGTGAGTACCCCCAATTCATCTATACAGTGTGTGTGTGAGTACCCCCAATTCATCTATACAGTGTGTGTGTGAGTACCCCCAATTCATCTATACAGTGTATGTGTGAGTACCCCCAATTCATCAGTACAGTGTATGTGTGAGTACCCCCAATTCATCTATACAGTGTATGTGTGAGTACCCCCAATTCATCAGTACAGTGTATGTGTGAGTACCCCCAATTCATCAGTACAGTGTATGTGTGAGTACCCCCAATTCATCTATACAGTGTGTGTGTGAGTACCCCCAATTCATCAGTACAGTGTATGTGTGAGTACCCCCAATTCATCTATACAGTGTGTGTGTGAGTACCCCCAATTCATCTATACAGTGTGTGTGTGAGTACCCCCAATTCATCAGTACAGTGTGTGTGTGAGTACCCCGAATTCATCTATACAGTGTGTGTGTGAGTACCCCCAATTCATCTATACAGTGTGTGTGTGAGTACCCCCAATTCATCAGTACAGTGTGTGTGTGAGTACCCCCAATTCATCTATACAGTGTGTGTGTGAGTACCCCCAATTCATCTATACAGTGTGTGTGTGAGTACCCCCAATTCATCTATACAGTGTGTGTGTGAGTACCCCCAATTCATCAGTACAGTGTGTGTGTGAGTACCCCCAATTCATCTATACAGTGTGTGTGTGAGTACCCCCAATTCATCTATACAGTGTGTTTGTGAGTACCACCAATTCATCAGTACAGTGTGTGTGTGAGTACCCCCAATTCATCTATACAGTGTGTGTGTGAGTACCCCCAATTCATCAGTACAGTGTGTGTGTGAGTACCCCGAATTCATCTATACAGTGTGTGTGTGAGTACCCCCAATTCATCTATACAGTGTGTGTGTGAGTACCCCCAATTCATCAGTACAGTGTGTGTGTGAGTACCCCCAATTCATCTATACAGTGTGTGTGTGAGTACCCCCAATTCATCAGTACAGTGTGTGTGTGAGTACCCCGAATTCATCTATACAGTGTGTGTGTGAGTACCCCCAATTCATCTATACAGTGTGTGTGTGAGTACCCCCAATTCATCAGTACAGTGTGTGTGTGAGTACCCCCAATTCATCTATACAGTGTGTGTGTGAGTACCCCCAATTCATCTATACAGTGTGTGTGTGAGTACCCCCAATTCATCAGTACAGTGTGTGTGTGAGTACCCCGAATTCATCTATACAGTGTATGTGTGAGTACCCCCAATTCATCTATACAGTGTGTGTGTGAGTACCCCCAATTCATCAGTACAGTGTGTGTGTGAGTACCCCCAATTCATCTATACAGTGTGTGTGTGAGTACCCCCAATTCATCTATACAGTGTGTGTGTGAGTACCCCCAATTCATCAGTACAGTGTGTGTGTGAGTACCCCCAATTCATCTATACAGTGTGTGTGTGAGTACCCCCAATTCATCTATACAGTGTGTGTGTGAGTACCCCCAATTCATCAGTACAGTGTGTGTGTGAGTACCCCCAATTCATCTATACAGTGTGTGTGTGAGTACCCCCAATTCATCTATACAGTGTGTGTGTGAGTACCCCCAATTCATCTATACAGTGTGTGTGTGTGTGAGTACCCCCAATTCATCTATACAGTGTGTGTGTGTGAGTACCCCCAATTCATCTATACAGTGTGTGTGTGAGTACCCCCAATTCATCTATACAGTGTGTGTGTGAGTACCCCCAATTCATCTATACAGTGTGTGTGTGTGTGAGTACCCCCAATTCATCTATACAGTGTGTGTGTGAGTACCCCCAATTCATCTATACAGTGTGTGTGTGAGTACCCCCAATTCATCTATACAGTGTGTGTGTGAGTACCCCCAATTCATCTATACAGTGTGTGTGTGTGTGAGTACCCCCAATTCATCTATACAGTGTGTGTGTGAGTACCCCCAATTCATCAGTACAGTGTGTGTGTGAGTACCCCCAATTCATCTATACAGTGTGTGTGTGAGTACCCCCAATTCATCTATACAGTGTGTGTGTGAGTACCCCCAATTCATCTATACAGTGTGTGTGTGAGTACCCCCAATTCATCTATACAGTGTGTGTGTGAGTACCCCCAATTCATTAGGGCACATTCACACCATATAATGGCACAGTCAGGCTACTGGGGCTCAGTTGGCCAAGGTGCACCCCCAGTTGCCCAAGGTTATTGGGCAGATACAGTGCCAGATGGGGCAACTTTGCCGCTGCATTTTATCAGACTGACATTTCACAAAATATGACCTGTAGTTCCCTATGGGCCCAGTCACACAAGTGGTTTCCAGGATGCGGCGTACATGATTGGCTGGAAGTAAATGAAGCCTGATTGGTTGGTGAGTGGTTTGGGGCCCTATTGACGTTACTGAGAGAGTTATATTATTCCTTACTCCGTGTGTTGGGGGTCCGGCCCCAGTTCCGCGAGGGATCGTTGCTATGAAACTCTATGGGCCCCAGAGCCTATGGCGCTCGCGCTACGGAGTCGCTGCTACTGATTGTATGTTTCTGAGGTTCAGTTTATTCGCTGCGCGTCACAAATTGCTTCCCCCTCTGGGAATTTCTGTCACTCGCAGGTTTAAAGGTGCTTTCCGCTCATTAATTGTTACATTTCCTCAGCAGCTTCTGCCCCTACTGCCCCCCGAGCGGGGCAACTGTTATACATGGTTCCTACCTACCCCTAGTTCCCCCCCTGAGTAATGTGCCCATGGCTCCTACCTACCCCTAGTTCCCCCCCTGAGTAATGTGCCCATGGCTCCTACCTACCCCTAGTTCCCTCCCTGAGTAATGTGCCCATGGCTCCTACCTACCCCTAGTTCCCCCCCTGAGTAATGTGCTCATGGCTCCTACCTACCCCTAGTTCCCTCCCTGAGTAATGTGCCCATGGTTCCTACCTACCCCTAGTTCCCCCCCTGAGTAATGTGCCCATGGCTCCTACCTACCCCTAGTTCCCTCCCTGAGTAATGTGCCCATGGTTCCTACCTACCCCTAGTTCCCCCCCTGAGTAATGTGCCCATGGCTCCTACCTACCCCTAGTTAGCTCCCTGAGTAATGTGCCCATGGCTCCTACCTACCCCTAGTTCCCTCCCTGAGTAATGTGCCCATGGCTCCTACCTACCCCTAGTTCCCCCCCTGAGTAATGTGCCCATGGTTCCTACCTACCCCTAGTTCCCCCCCTGAGTAATGTGCCCATGGTTCCTACCTACCCCTAGTTCCCCCCCTGAGTAATGTGCCCATGGCTCCTACCTACCCCTAGTTAGCTCCCTGAGTAATGTGCCCATGGCTCCTACCTACCCCTAGTTCCCTCCCTGAGTAATGTGCCCATGGCTCCTACCTACCCCTAGTTCCCCCCCTGAGTAATGTGCCCATGGTTCCTACCTACCCCTAGTTCCCCCCCTGAGTAATGTGCCCATGGCTCCTACCTACCCCTAGTTCCCTCCCTAAATAATGTGCCCATGGCTCCTACCTACCCCTAGTTCCCCCCCTGAGTAATGTGCCCATGGCTCCTACCTACCCCTAGTTCCCTCCCTGAGTAATGTGCCCATGGCTCCTACCTACCCCTAGTTCCCACCCTAAATAATGTGCCCATGGCTCCTACCTACCCCTAGTTCCCTCCCTGAGTAATGTGCCCATGGCTCCTACCTACCCCTAGTTCCCACCCTGAGTAATGTGCCCATGGCTCCTACCTACCCCTAGTTCCCACCCTAAATAATGTGCCCATGGCTCCTACCTACCCCTAGTTCCCTCCCTGAGTAATGTGCCCATGGCTCCTACCTACCCCTAGTTCCCACCCTGAGTAATGTGCCCATGGCTCCTACCTACCCCTAGTTCCCTCCCTAAATAATGTGCCCATGGCTCCTACCTACCCCTAGTTCCCTCCCTAAATAATGTGCCCATGGCTCCTACCTACCCCTAGTTCCCTCCCTAAATAATGTGCCCATGGCTCCTACCTACCCCTAGTTCCCACCCTAAATAATGTGCCCATGGCTCCTACCTACCCCTAGTTCCCTCCCTGAGTAATGTGCCCATGGCTCCTACCTACCCCTAGTTCCCACCCTGAGTAATGTGCCCATGGCTCCTACCTACCCCTAGTTCCCTCCCTAAATAATGTGCCCATGGCTCCTACCTACCCCTAGTTCCCTCCCTGAGTAATGTGCCCATGGCTCCTACCTACCCCTAGTTCCCACCCTGAGTAATGTGCCCATGGCTCCTACCTACCCCTAGTTCCCTCCCTGAGTAATGTGCCCATGGCTCCTACCTACCCCTAGTTCCCACCCTGAGTAATGTGCCCATGGCTCCTACCTACCCCTAGTTCCCTCCCTGAGTAATGTGCCCATGGCTCCTACCTACCCCTAGTTCCCTCCCTGAGTAATGTGCCCATGGCTCCTACCTACCCCTAGTTCCCACCCTGAGTAATGTGCCCATGGCTCCTACCTACCCCTAGTTCCCACCCTGAGTAATGTGCCCATGGCTCCTACCTACCCCTAGTTCCCTCCCTGAGTAATGTGCCCATGGCTCCTACCTACCCCTAGTTCCCTCCCTGAGTAATGTGCCCATGGCTCCTACCTACCCCTAGTTCCCTCCCTGAGTAATGTGCCCATGGCTCCTACCTACCCCTAGTTCCCTCCCTGAGTAATGTGCCCATGGCTCCTACCTACCCCTAGTTCCCTCCCTGAGTAATGTGCCCATGGCTCCTACCTACCCCTAGTTCCCACCCTGAGTAATGTGCCCATGGCTCCTACCTACCCCTAGTTCCCACCCTGAGTAATGTGCCCATGGCTCCTACCTACCCCTAGTTCCCCCCCTGAGTAATGTGCCCATGGCTCCTACCTACCCCTAGTTCCCTCCCTAAATAATGTGCCCATGGCTCCTACCTACCCCTAGTTCCCTCCCTGAGTAATGTGCCCATGGCTCCTACCTACCCCTAGTTCCCACCCTAAATAATGTGCCCATGGCTCCTACCTACCCCTAGTTCCCTCCCTGAGTAATGTGCCCATGGCTCCTACCTACCCCTAGTTCCCTCCCTGAGTAATGTGCCCATGGCTCCTACCTACCCCTAGTTCCCTCCCTGAGTAATGTGCCCATGGCTCCTACCTACCCCTAGTTCCCTCCCTAAATAATGTGCCCATGGCTCCTACCTACCCCTAGTTCCCTCCCTGAGTAATGTGCCCATGGCTCCTACCTACCCCTAGTTCCCCCCCTGAGTAATGTGCCCATGGCTCCTACCTACCCCTAGTTCCCACCCTGAGTAATGTGCCCATGGCTCCTACCTACCCCTAGTTCCCTCCCTGAGTAATAAAACATAAAAACATTTATGAAATGTAATGAGAATTTGTAATAATAAAGTAATGATAACGAGCCCTTAATTACAGGGGAAGCTGCCAAGCTCTCAGCCCTATAGGAGCAGAACTAGTTACCTGGCATCAGCCCCCTATGCAGCCGCTAGTTACTGGTTATTCAGCCCCACTAGTTACTGGTTATTCAGCCCCACTAGTTACTGGTTATTCAGCCCCACTAGTTACTGGTTATTCAGCCCCACTAGTTACTTTACTAATGGCTTTACTAGGCCCCTTACTAATGGCTTTACTAGGCCCCTTACTAATGGCTTTACTAGGCCCCTTACTAATGGCTTTACTAGGCCCCTTACTAATGGCTTTACTAGGCCCCTTACTAATGGCTTTACTAGGCCCCTTACTAATGGCTTTACTAGGCCCCTTACTAATGGCTTTACTAGGCCCCTTACTAATGGCTTTACTAGGCCCCTTACTAATGGCTTTACTAGGCCCCTTACTAATGGCTTTACTAGGCCCCTTACTAATGGCTTTACTAGGCCCCTTACTAATGGCTTTACTAGGCCCCTTACTAATGGCTTTACTAGGCCCCTTACTAATGGCTTTACTAGGCCCCTTACTAATGGCTTTACTAGGCCCCTTACTAATGGCTTTACAAGGCCCCTTACTAATGGCTTTACTAGGCCCCTTACTAATGGCTTTACTAGGCCCCTTACTAATGGCTTTACTAGGCCCCTTACTAATGGCTTTACTAGGCCCCTTACTAATGGCTTTAGTAGGCCCCTTACTAATGGCTTTAGCAGGCCCCTTACTAATGGCTTTAGTAGGCCCCTTACTAATGGCTTTACTAGACCCCTTACTAATGGCTTAACTAGGCCCCTTACTAATGGCTTTACTAGGCCCCTTACTAATGGCTTTACTAGGCCCCTTACTAATGGCTTTAGTAGGCCCCTTACTAATGGCTTTACTAGGCCCCTTACTAATGGCTTTACTAGGCCCCTTACTAATGGCTTTAGTAGGCCCCTTACTAATGGCTTTACTAGGCCCCTTACTAATGGCTTTACTAGGCCCCTTACTAATGGCTTTACTAGGCCCCTTAC
Source organism: Xenopus tropicalis (assembly GCF_000004195.4). Lineage (NCBI taxonomy): Eukaryota > Metazoa > Chordata > Amphibia > Anura > Pipidae > Xenopus > Xenopus tropicalis. The sequence goes on from NC_030678.2 coordinate 6,766,898, forward strand.
TAATGGCTTTACTAGGCCCAGTTTAGCTCAGACTCAGGGTTCAATTTCCCTTTATTATTCTGCCCGACAAGTTCAGCTTCACCTTTTGCCGGGGGGGGGGGGGGGGCACTCGGGGGGTTTCTGAGAGAAGTGAGAGAGTGGTGGGACGGGAGGCTGAGCAGCGAGACAGCTCCGACAGCTCAGCGAGAGATGCACAGCGGAAACGCTCTGGGAAACTGAGGAAACAGCTTGTGATGTGGCAGAAGCGCATAACCCCCCCCCCCCCGGCAGCCTCTGTCTCCCTGTGCCGGTGCCCGGGTACCCGCTGTGCCTTGGCATTGAGTTGGGTCGTCTGTGTGCAGCTTATACAGCCCTTGCTCTGTTGGGGGTTGTAGTTGAACAACAGCGTCGGCTGCCTGTTCCTACTGTACATGCCTGTGTATACTGACACTCACCCTGGGGCCCCCTATCATTCTCAGCAGCTTTGCAATGTGTAGTAATGTACAATATATATAGGCTTGCAAAGGATTGTGGGACTTGTAGTGTCGGGCAGGGAGAGCTGATCCGGCCACATTGCAACCGGCAGGTTTGAGACTAAGATCCTTAGGGGCCACATTCTGCTTGTTGGCCGGGCCCCTCCACCCCAGTGACCAGGGGGCTTATATTAGGGGCCCCACTAACTCACTTGTTTGGGGCCTAATGGTTTATAGCCGGGACTGTGCTGAGCCAATTGCAATTTCTTTTCTTAACAGCCAATGGCTATGAGCCTTCCTGCATCGATGTTTTATGGGGTTTGCGGTCCCTCCTGCACCGCTGGTTCTGCCTCTGACACGTTCCATCTCACACAGTGTCGCTGGCGCCTTGGTCACTGCTCTGTGGTCTGTGGCCCCGGAAGCCGGGCAGTAGGCGGAGCCGTGGGAGGAAGTGTAAATATTTAGCAACAGTGAAGCAAAGCAGAACCCGACTTCTCTGGTGCATTTGTACCGAGAAATAGATATTTATTTAAAGGGGAAGTTGCTGCCCCCGTGGCCGAGTGTCACCCCACCGAGCCCAGGCTGCCGAGTGTCGCCCCACCGAACCCGGGCTGCCGAGTGTCGCCCCACAGAGCCCGGGCTGCCGAGTGTCGCCCCACCGAGCCCGGGCTGCCGAGTGTCGCCCCACCGAGCCCGGGCTGCCGAGTGTCGCCCCACCGAGCCCGGGCTGCCGAGTGACGCCCCACCGAGCCCGGGCTGCCGAGTGACGCCCCACCGAGCCCGGGCTGCCGAGTGTCGCCCCACCGAGCCCGGGCTGCCGAGTGTCGCCCCACCGAGCCCGGGCTGCCGAGTGTCGCCCCACCGAGCCCGGGCTGCCGAGTGTCGCCCCACCGAGCCCGGGCTGCCGAGTGTCGCCCCACCTAGGCCCGGGCTGCCGAGTGACGCCCCACCGAACCCGGGCTGCCGAGTGTCGCCCCACCGAGCCCGGGCTGCCGAGTGTCGCCCCACCGAGCCCGGGCTGCCGAGTGTCGCCCCACCGAGCCCCAGGCTGCCGAGTGTCGCCCCACCGAGCCCGGGCTGCCGAGTGTCGCCCCACCGAGCCCGGGCTGCCGAGTGTCGCCCCACCGAGCCCCAGGCTGCCGAGTGTCGCCCCACCGAGCCCGGGCTGCCGAGTGTCGCCCCACCGAGCCCGGGCTGCCGAGTGTCGCCCCACCGAGCCCCAGGCTGCCGAGTGTCGCCCCACCGAGCCCGGGCTGCCGAGTGTCGCCCCACCGAGCCCGGGCTGCCGAGTGTCGCCCCACCGAGCCCGGGCTGCCGAGTGTCACCTCAATTCAGGATCCCAGTTCAGTTGGAGAAGGAGAGGGTTCAGGCAGGAACGCTCTGTTGGGATCAGTATAGCGGCCGGGAGCACTTGGCTCTGCACAGACAGGCGCTCAGATGTTTCTGCCCCCAATTGATTTCAGAATGAGGAAACCATGAGAGGCGCCGGCGGCTGCAGAACGTGTCCCAGCGGGTCGGAGGCTCAGTAGTCGTGCATGTCGGGATGGAGCGTGTTCCTACTGGCCCCCAGCACACGGCTGCTCCCTACTTGCCAGCGGCACAAGCGCATTTCCACGTCCCTGGGGTGTTAGAGACGGTGCAGCTCCGAATAGATAAACATGGGGGTGTGAGACACGGGGCCCAGCCAGTTAGACCCACGCGTGACTGTCTGTGACTGCAGTAAAAACAGAAGTTATTTGGTGAGAATAGGGCCCCTGCCAAGGGCCACCCACCCCGGCTGTACAGACAGACCCCCAGGGCCCACCTTGTGGCCCCATATTAGTGCTTTGCAGACGCCATGTTTAGTCTCGTGGCTCTAGTTATTGTGTGTATAGTGTATATAGTGAATAAAGAACCCCCTGTTGTAAAATATAAGGATGTTACAAGTCACCGAGGGGATAACCATACAAGATACAAGGCCGAGTGCTTTTATACAGGTCATGGAACTCCAAGGTGACTTCTAATATCCTTATATTTTACAACAGGGGGGACTTTATTATAATATACAAGTTTCAGTGAGTCATGTGACAGACATGACATCACTAAGCTCCGATTATAACTGATGACATCACTAAGCACCGTTTATAAGGATCTTATTTACAGTTTGGTCCCATAGGGGAATGACCCTGCAGTTTCTGCAGGTGAAAGGGATTCTGGGACTATTTCCCTTTCATGCAGGAACAGCCTGAAGCTACATCTTCCCTCCTGGACCCTCCGTGTTTCAGACAAACCCAGTCTTGTTATTTCTGTGTGTGTGAGTGTGTGTGTGAGTGAGTGTGTGTGAGTGAGTGAGTGTGTGTGTGAGTGAGTGTGTGTGTGAGTGAGTGTGTGTGTGAGTGAGTGTGTGTGTGTGAGTGTGTGTGTGTGAGTGTGTGTGTGAGTGAGTGAGTGTGTGTGTGAGTGAGTGTGTGTGTGAGTGAGTGTGTGTGTGAGTGAGTGTGTGTGAGTGTGTGTGTGAGAGTGTGAGTGAGTGTGTGTGTGAGAGTGTGTGAGTGTGTGTGAGTGAGTGAGTGTGTGTGTGAGTGTGTGTGTGTGTGTGTGTGTGTGTGTGTGTGTGTACAGTATATATTAGTTCTGTGTCTTGTATATATGGGCAGGCCAGCTGGTATCTGTGCCCTGGGGAGGCGCCCCATCAGTGGAACCCACAATGTAGGTTGGGGTCCCTGGCCTATGGAATGCAAGGCTGCTGTATATTGGGGGCAGTGTTTGATTGGATGAGATTGGCAGCCAAATCAGTATGGCAGCTTCAGGGCCCCAGTGTGCAGATAGGGGGGGCTCATACTGGGGGGGGCACTGTGTCTCTGGTTAATGTGGGAGTTTTTGTAGCTCGACCTTAATGATTTGTTTGTTCGTAGGTGGGGATTTCTGTTGGGGGATTCCTGTGTATAACGCACACGCGGCTTCCTGTTTCTCTGCTATCTGCCTCATTGCTCGTTGCCCGGCCTGCCACTTCCCTTTATTGGGGGGCACTCTCACTTATAGGGGCCGCTATTATCCATCTAAAGTGAAGCCCATGTGTAGGGACTGGTCATAAGTCACTTCCAATGGAAGTTGCAGTCAGTATATAGAGTATCCCTGGCAGCGCTGCCTGATGTGCCAGTGGGGAGTTGGTATATGCCCCCCCCCTTTCCCAGTGGGGAGTTGGTATATGCCCCCCCCCTTTCCCAGTGGGGAGTTGGTATATGCCCCCCCCTTTCCCAGTGGGGAGTTGGTATATGCCCCCCCCTTTCCCAGTGGGGAGTTGGTATATGCCCCCCCCCTTTCCCAGTGGGGAGTTGGTATATGCCCTCCCTTTCCCAGAGGGGAGTTGGTATATGCCCCCCCCTTTCCCAGTGGGGAGTTGGTATATGCCCCCCCCTTTCCCAGTGGGGAGTTGGTATATGCCCTCCCCTTTCCCAGAGGGGAGTTGGTATATGCCCCCCCCTTTCCCAGTGGGGAGTTGGTATATGCCCTCCCCTTTCCCAGTGGGGAGTTGGTATATGCCCTCCCCTTTCCCAGTGGGGAGTTGGTATATGCCCCCCCCTTTCCCAGTGGGGAGTTGGTATATGCCCCCCCCTTTCCCAGTGGGGAGTTGGTATATGCCCCCCCTTTCCTAGTGGGGAGTTAGTATGCCCTATGTAGAAAGGTTGGTACCGATGGGTAAGACAATATAGATACATGCGGTGCCCAACCCAAGGCCCCTCGGCTACTGTACAACTCCCAGCGCCCCCCCCCCAGACCTGCCTGTCGGACCCGCGGCTGCTGCATATATTCCGCTCTCTGGGGGGGCAGTAAGTGGAGCTTGGCCTCACTCAGGGGGAGAAATCAGCGGTGTTTGGGCCCCGGCCAAGGCTCCCCTGGCTCCTCTGTGTAATGGAAAGTAAAACAAACTGGAGGGGGGAGCGAGTAACAGGGATGAGAGGTTCCCCCCCCCCCCCCCCCGGGGGAAGTTACACATTTCCCTGTCAACTGCCAAACATGGCCGCCAGCGTCCCCTTAACATCACAGCGGCCATATGTGCGTCTGGCCTCCCTCAGCAGCACCCACAGTATATGGAGATACAGATATACTGTTATAGAGATGTAGTTGTACTAAAGCTCCCAGCATCCCTGAAATGCATTGGTTTCAGCTCTCTATAAACTACAAGTCCCAGCATCCTCAGCAGGTTTAGCATTTGACTGACTGCAGTTCTACAGATGGAGCTCAGATGGCTCACAGCGCCACTGCAACTGGGTCACTGGGCCCAGGTGGGACATAGCAGTCACGGTGTATGTGTCTGCCCCCGGGTGGTGTATGTGTCTGCCCCCGGGTGGTGTGCGTGTCTCTGCCCCCGGGTGGTGTGCGTGTCTCTGCCCCCGGGTGGTGTGTGTCTCTGTTTTTGGCTAATTAGTGTCTGGCAGTAGCAGCGCAGGACAAGTCGGTATGAGGGAATGGGTGCGGAACGCGTTGCCCCCGGGTGCTGCTGATCACTGATGCTTTTCCCATTACAGAGCTGGCACGGTGGGCAGGGTGAGTTCAAGGCCTCAGAGTGGAGCCTCCTGGTGGTGCTGGACGTGGACTGGCACCTTGTCATGCCCGGTGGAAGGAGGGGTCCAAGCCGGCAGCAACTGAGCCGTTCCGCGTTGCCCTCTTTGCAAACCTTGGTTGGTGGGACGTGTGGCAATGGCACGGGGCTGAGGAACAGGTAACTGTGAGCATCCGACTGGGGGGGGCACCTTATAGGGGTAGAGAGTGATATTCTGAGACAATTTGCAATTGGTCTTCATTTTTTTATTTGTAGTATTTTAGTTATTTTGTTTTCAGTTCAGGAACTCTCCAGTATGGAGTTTCAGCTGTCATTTGGTTGCTAGGGTCCAAGTTACCTTAGCAACCAGAGAGTGGATTGGATGAGAGACGGGTATATGAATAGGAGAGGGGCTGAATAGAAAATAAAGTTACAAAAAGTAACAATAACAATAAAACTGGAGCCTCACAGAGCAATAGGGTTTGTTGCCGGGGTCAGTGACCCCCATTTAAAAACTCAAAGTGTTGGAAGAAGGCAAAAACTATAACAAATAAATAATGACCAATTGAAATAATAAAAGCCCAATTGAAAGGTTGCTTAGAATAGTTCTATAACCTACTAAAAGTTAGCTTAATAGTGAACCCCCACCTTTAACTAGTAAGGAGAAAGCTGGAGGTGCAGCGGTTCTGGGGCTGCTGTAGGGGTATCTTCTACTGCAAATCAGCACCTACAGACCAATAATATTGCATTGTTTGCTCCTCCCCTTTGTAGGAACGGTAGCGCCATTGGCCTCTCGGCTCCTCCCATCACTGCCCTGATTACCCCCGAGCCGGTGCGTCACTGCCACATCCCTGAGCTGCCATTGGACGGGGGCCTCCTCTTCGAGTTCCTCTTCTTCATCTACCTGCTGGTGGCGCTGTTCATCCAGTACATCAACATCTACAAGAGCGTGTGGTGGTACCCGTACAATCACCCGGCCTCGTGCACCTCGCTGGTGAGTGCTCACTCACACTCACTCTGCTTGGCACGAGTCCCAGCATGCACAGGGGATTCTAGGGGCACTAAGGGCAGCGGGGTTACTGGGAATGCTGGGGGCCCTGGGCCAGTACATTATGGGGCCCCCCAATACCTGCTTTGTTTCCTCTCTTGCAGAATTTCCACCTTATCGATTACCATTTGGCGGCCTTTATCACCGTCATGCTGGCCCGGCGCCTGGTCTGGGCGCTGATATCAGAAGTAAGTGACCTTTACTAGTAGTGACTAGGTTAGTAGTGACTAGGTTAGTAGTAGTGACTAGGTTACTAGTATTATGTGATACTTTACCAGTCCCACTGTTATTCCCGTCACTGTGATTCACATACAAACCTACATAATTGGTGGGCAAGAGACATGTGACTAGTGGGCGTGGCAGCCGTGCCAACTCTGATTGGATACAAACCAGTTACCGGATACAGACCAGCTAATTCCTTTATCCATTGGAAACGGATCAACTACAGTATCCAGATTTATTGCAGCTTTCTGTGTTGGAGCCAGATCTGCTACAGCCTCATCCATTGGATAGAGATCTACTACAGCTCCATTCATTGGCTTCAGATCTGCGACAGTCTCATCCATTGGATAGGGATCTACTACAGCTCCATTCACTGGCTTCAGATCTGCTACAGTCTCATCCATTGGATAGGGATCTACTACAGCTCCATTCACTGGCTTCAGATCTGCAACAGTCTCATCCATTGGATAGGGATCTACTACAGCTCCATTCACTGGCTTCAGATCTGCAACAGTCTCATCCATTGGATAGGGATCTACTACAGCTCCATTCATTGGCTTCAGATCTGCTACAGCCTCATCCATTGGATAGGGATCTACTACAGCTCCATTCATTGGCTTCAGATCTGCTACAGCCTCATCCATTGGATAGGGATCTACTACAGCTCCATTCATTGGCTTCAGATCTGCTACAGTCTCATCCATTGAATTGGGATCTACTTCAGCTCCATTCATTGGCTTCAGATTTGCTACAGTCTCATCCATTGGATAGGGATCTACTTCAGCTCCATTCATTGGCTTCAGATTTGCTACAGTCTCATCCATTGGATAGGGATCTACCACAACTCCAATTATTGGATACAGATCTGCTACAGCCCTATTTATTGGTTATATGCTACAGGCTCATTCATTGGACAGAGAGCCGCTACATCCACCTTCTACATCCCCCTTAGTTACTAGATATATGGTACAAAATGAGTCATTGGATACAGCTCCCCTACAGCTTCATTGATTGGATACAAAGCTGCCTATGTGGCCATTTATTGCCTAGAGACTGCCGTAGGCCCGCGTAACGGGTATCCCTGAGGCTGGGGGGCTGCAGGTCTCTGTATCCCCCGAGGGGGAGGTTCTGGTTCCATTCCCACTGTGGGATTCATGTTATTATTATATATTCTACCCAAGTACCCTGCCTGGCACAAATCCTTCTCCCTGTAGGCAATAGCGCCGCCCTGCAGGGGTTGGTGTGTAACTGTCTCACCCTTTCTCGTATGTCAGGCCTCGCAGGTGGGAACCTCGTCCATGGTCCATTACGCGGCTCTGATCACTGCCCGACTGGTGCTGCTCACGCTGTGCGGCTGGGTCTTCTGCTGGACTCTGGTCAACCTGTTCCGCAATCATTCAGTGCTGAACCTCCTCTTCTTGGGATACCCGTGAGTGCCTCTAGTGGTGAAGGGGGGTAGTTGTGGTTAAAGGGGAAGTTTCACTTAGCCTTTTACTTTGTGCCTGTGTCTAAATTAAATGTTATTGGTGGCCAGGGTCAGTGACCCCAGGAGAGTAGTAAACCTAAAACTGTGTTCAGGGCTGCCACCGGTGATTATGGGACCCTAGTGGGCCCTTCCCCACTCAAGTGACACCACTTTTTATCCCAAGGGCAATGGACCCTGCTGAAAAGTAGAATGGGGCCCTCTGCGCTCGATTTGTGGTGCCCAGTGGGAAAAAAATGCCCCATGCGTGATTGGCCACACCCCTTACCCACCCCATCTCTTGGGACCCCTGATTGCAGTCCCCCCTGTACTACCCTGATGGTACTTTCTGCACACAGGCAGTTTCCTTGCAAGAGAATCACATAGCAACCAGGTGGTGCTGTTTCTTCTGTGGCCACTAGAGGGCACTCCATGATGCCCATCGTAGCACTGTACAGTATAACGACCAATTGCAAACTGTCTTGGCAAATCACTCTCTACATCATAAAATCCATTTATAGGGGTTCTGAGACAATTTGCAATTGGTCTTTTCGGTTATTTATCTTTTGTTTATCAGCTTTCCAGCTTGAAATTTCAGCAGCTATCTGGTTGCTAGGGTCTTGCTTACCTTAGCAACTAGGCAGTGGTGTGAATGAGAGGCTGGAATATGAATAGGGGAGGAACTGAATAGAAAGATAAGGAATAAAAAGTAACAATAACAATAAAACTGGAGCCTCACAGAGCAATAGGGTTTGGCTGCCGGGGTCAGTGACCCCCATGTAAAAAAAACTATAACAAATAAATAATGAAGACCAATTGCAGAGTTGCTAAGAATAGTACATACTAAAAGTTATCTTAAAGATGAAGCACCCCTTTAAATTCCCTCAGGCATTGTGTTACCTGGAGTCCTGACCGTAGCAACCAGGCTGCTGCGTGAATGCCAGGATGACCAATAACATCCCGTTTTCCCGTAGGTTTGGGGTTTACGTCCCTCTCTGCTGCTTTCACCAAGACAGCCGCTCCCAGCCGCTCCCCACAGACTGCGGGTACCTGGTGCAGGACCCCCTAGTGGACGATGGTGCTAACGGCATGGCCACTCTGGTCCGACCCCGAGATTTCCTGTCGCTGCTGCGGGAGTCGCTGAGGGAGCAGTTTAACAGCACCCCGTCTATCCCGTCGCACAGTTGCCCCCTGTCCCCCGACCTCATACGCAACGAAGTGGAGTGTCTGAAGGCCGACTTCAACCGCAGGATCAAGGAAGTGCTCTTCAACTCCCTCTTCAGTGCCTACTATGTGGCCTTCCTGCCACTGTGCTTCGTAAAGGTGCGCCCCGTGGCCCCCAATACTGTTTAACCAATCATTGTTATGAACCCCAGCTCTTATGTCTGCCCATTGACTATACATCCCCTCCCTTTGCTGATCGCAAACTCTCCTTTCCTCCAGTATCCAGTTGCCTATTTTAGGAGGAGCCCCCCAGTAGTGTAGCTGTGTGCGCCCCTCTAATAGACTTGTGTTCCCTCACAGAGCACCCAGTATTATGACATGCGCTGGTCGTGTGAGCACCTCATTATGGTCTGGATCAATGCCTTCGTCATGCTGAGCACCCAGCTCCTGCCCCCCAAGTACTGTGACTTGTTACACAGATCTGCCTCCCACCTGGGCAAGTGGCAGAAACTGGAGCACGGATCCTACAGCAACGCACCCCAGCACATGTAAGTACCCCTCTAGTACTATGGGATCTCTCTGTACAGGCTATGAGCAAACTTAGGGGGCTGTTCCTGCTGAATTGTGCTTAGTACAGGGGAATCCCTATGTGCCATAGTTTTATGGTATCTCTCTGTACAGGCTATGAGCAAACTTAGGGGGCTGTTCCTGCTGAATTGTGCTTAGTACAGGGGAATCCCTATGTGCCATAGTTTTATGGTATCTCTGTGTAGAGGCTATGAGTAAACTTAGGGGGCTGTTCCTGCTGAATTGTGCTTAGTACAGGGGAATCCCTATGTGCCATAGTTTTATGATATCTCTCTGTACAGGCTATGGGCAAACTTAGGGGGCTGTTCCTGCTGAATTGTGCTTAGTACAGGGGAATCCCTATGCTGCCATAGTTTTATGGTATCTCTCTGTACAGGCTATGAGCAAACTTAGGGGGCTGTTCCTGCTGAATTGTGCTTAGTACAGGGGAATCCCTATGCTGCCATAGTTTTATGGTATCTCTCTGTACAGGCTATGGGCAAACTTAGGGGGCTGTTCCTGCTGAATTGTGCTTAGTACAGGGGAATCCCTATCACACACACACACAAGGTGTAACTGACTCCGGTTTCTTTCCGTAGCTGGTCAGAGAACACAGTATGGCCGCAGGGCGTCCTGGTACGACACAGCAGAAGTTTATACAAAGCCGTCGGCCCATATAACGTAGCAGTGCCTTCAGAAGTCTCACACGCCAGATTTTATGTAAGTAGGAGTCTGTTTACTTCCCCTTTAATGTTGCTTTCCCTGGGATTCAGACAGCAGAAGCAGGTGGTACGTCCCATAAGACTTTCCCTTCTCCCTTTCTCTCTCTGGCAGTTCCTGTTTCACCGGCCGTTACGGCTCCTGAACCTGCTGCTCATTATCGAGGGCAGCCTGGTGCTTTACCAGCTCTACTCCCTGCTGCGGGCAGAGAAGTGGAACCACACGCTTTCCATCGCGCTCATTCTCTTCTGCAACTACTACGTCCTATTCAAGCTCCTCCGGGACCGGATAGTACTGGGCCGGGCCTACTCCTACCCAATCAGCAGCTACGGACTGAAACCCCACTGAGACGGGGGGAGGGGCCCATTAAGCCGAAGGGGAAAAGAAACGCAGGAGATTTGATAGGAAAAAGAAAAAAAAATATACAAAAAAAAAAATCTGGAAAAAAAAAAAATATTTTGGTACAATTCTATATTTTTCTCGCAATGTTTATAAATATTTAAGATATTTTATATTTTGTATATGATTTTGTTGTGTTGGGAAGGGGGGGGGGGTGCATTTCTGTAAAGGCGAATCGGAACGGCTGAGAGCTCCCCCTGGAGGCCGCAAAGAAGGAGAAGCCGCAAAGTATTCTAACGCCATTTTGGGCAAATCTCGTGCCGTCGGCCCCGCTGTAGGGAACCAGGCACCTGATTGGCCGCTCATCTCCTGGAACAGGAAGTGCCAAACTGAGCTCTCGCTGGAAGGAGTAGTTGCATGGAACAGACTCCCAGCCGAGGCCGAGCAGCATGAAGTCTGACCACCCCCCGATATCACTTTGCCAATTCTGCAGCTGCCAGACAAACTTGAATAAAGCTGAAGGCTTCACAAATAAACTGCGGGCTCCGGCCTTTTATTAACCAATAGGCAGGAGGGGGGGGGGGGAAGCTGCACCTCACACCGACCAATGGATAGTTCAGCCATTATGGGGGTGTTGCTTCCTGGCATTTCTGCTGCTTCCCCCTGCCCCTTCTGTAAGCAAAGCCTTTCCTTGCTGATGACAAAACCCCCATTCCTCCAGACTCTCTAACCCAATAGTTTCATGGTTTAAAGGGAAACTATCCCCCCAGAATGAATACGTAACCAACAGACAGTTTATATTACTGTAAGTAGCCTATTAAAGAATCTCCCCAAACTGGAATATATATATCAGTAAATATTGCCCTTTTACATCCTTTCCCTTGAGCCGCCATTTAGTGATGGGCTGTGTGCTCCCTCAGAGATCAGCTGACAGGAAGTGATGCAGCTCTAACAGGAAGTAGTGTGGGAGCAAAAGGCAGAACTCTGCCCATTCATTGGCTGATGGGGCCTAGCATGTGTGTGTGCCTTGGCTTGTTTGTGTGCACTGTGACTCCTATGATCCCAGGGGGCGGCCCTTAGTACATAAAATGGCAGTTTCCTATTTAGGATTACCCAATGGCACATACTACTAAATAAGTATATTTATATGAAAATGGTTTATTTAGATGAAGCAGGATTTTACATATGAGCTGTTTATGCAATATATTTTTATAGAGACCGACATTGTTTGGGGGTTTAGTTTCCCTTTAATAGAATTCAGGCTGGAACTCCCAGCATTCCGGATCTACATGTCATTTACACAGTAGAAGCTTTGCCCCCTTCTCAGGTGCTGGGCACCCCGACCCTTATGTGGATTTTACCACTGCCTGTAACATCTGCTTCTATGGAGCATCACTTTCTGGTAATGTTGTGATGATTTCCCACACCCCCTAAGCTTAGCTTTCCAGCAGCAGCCCAGAGCCCACTGAGCATGTACAGTGCCACTGACACACAAAAGACCTTATACACCTACCTTATGGGAGCATTTATACATGCAAGAGCATCCTCCCCCAGAGACAAACCATAGCTCCCCCTGCTGTTCATTTTGGCCAACTGGTCACTTTTTATACATTTTCTGGTTTGAGCCAGAGTTACCCCCCTCCCATGGTGCTTCAGTTAGAGATGACCCCCCCCCTTATGTGCAGCCAATATGGGCCGAGGCCTGGACGGGGCCAGGACCAATGAAATGCGGCCGTGTCCTCATCTCCTTGACAAATAAAAACGGGGCACTTGAAACATTTGTGGGCGTTTGTTTTTGTTTTATTTCAAACTATTTACATGATTACGATACAGGAATGAAATAAGGCGAAATGATCCCGATTTCAAGGGTCGCACAAGCAGCAAAATAAGGAGTCGACGTAGTAACGAGTGAGTAACAATGAAAAGCCCTTTAATGGTTACAAGAGATGAGAGAAGTGGGTGCCGCTATGGGGAATAACCGGCGGCGTGGGAAACTGGGAGAGTAAAGCCGGGTAACAAGGCCAATGGTGTAGTGTTTAATGGGTTAAACCCAAAAGGCAGTATTAGCTGATACCGGCTGTGCTGAGGTTCTAGGTTTGATTCCAGCCAGAACCCTATCAGGAAGGAATGGATACGTCAATAGCACACATTCCATTGGCCGTAGTGTGACCATGTGATATTACAGCTTTGTGCCAGTCCAATGGGCAGTGTTATTCCTAGTGGAGAACCCAGTTCCCAGTATAATGCTGTGCTGTAACCTAGCAACAGGTTCTATACAACCCCCCATTAGCCCCCTCTTAAATGCAGCTCGCTCCAGTAATAGTCATTGGTGAGGTCAGGTTCCCCTTCTGTCAGTTTGAGAGACTGCCGCCTACTTCTACAGGCTCTGCCATTGGCAAGGTGCATCTCGCCCACCCCTTTATGGATGAAGACACACAGAGCTACTAGTAGCAGCTACTAAAATAGACAATGCTGATTATTCACTGATAATTGCCCCTACGTGTGTTTAGCAGAGGCAATTCTCAGTATTGTCTGTGGCAGGGGATTTGGTAGCTGCTGCTAAGTAGCTCCGTGTGTCTTCACCCATAGCCTTCTATTGAGTCCCAGTGTGACAGTATGTGCTGAGGGCAGTGGGGCGAGCGAGGGTACAGGCGCTGGCTGGGGCTTTATTCACAAAGCCTTCCCTAAACATAGACGCCGGGCAGTCTCCTCTGTATTCTCATGAATGTTGGATGGATCAGACCTTAAAGGGGTTGTTCTCCTTCGAGCTGACTTTAGTATGATGCAGAAAGTGATATTCATCTTCATTTTTTAAAATGTTTAGAATTTCACCAACTATCTGGTTGCTACAGTACAAATTCCCTTAGCAACCACAGAGTGCTTTGAATGAGTGACTGATACATTTATAGTAATAAAAAGTAACAGTAACAATAAAGTTGCAGCCAAACAGAGCAATTGTTTTTGGGGTTTTTTGGCTGCCGGGGTCAGTGACCCCCTTTTTGAAAGTTGGAAAATAATAAGTTGTCAAATAATTTAAAAACTATAAATAATAAGGACCAATGAAAAACTTGCTTACAATTGGCCATTCTACAGCATACTAAATGCTAACAAAGGTGAACCACCCCTTTAAACATATTTATCTCAGGGAGATCCTTGGTTGCCAGCAGGAAGTGCCTTATGCCCCCTATGGATTGGAGATTTGCCCCCCAAGTTGCCAGAGACCCCGCCCTGAGAGGCAGCATGGAAGGGGCGTGGCTACCGGAGCAGGGTGAGTATGGCGCCACCACTGCACTGAGCCTGCAGCAGCCAAGGGCTATAGCAATAACTCCTAGTGGTAGTGTTACCAGGGGGCAGGATTGGGGGGGGGCAATAAGCATGTTATTAGCAGCACCCAATACTTCTAAATATCAGCAAGATTAGGCAGTGGTCTATCCATTTACACGCTGGAATGTTCTATGGGGACACAGGGTACCATTGGTCGGCCAGTATCAGTGTGTATTCCCTGGGGTTGTTTTCCAGTCCTGCCCCCCTAGTAAGAATGGGTCGGTCCGACGTTGGTATCGGTATTTTCCAGTTTCCCCGATCTTACATTAAACACAGAAATATTCTGAGATACCCGACCCAGCCCTACCGTACGGATGCGAGTGGCTCCTTGGGATTGTTTCCCAAGTAAATTTCCAAGCCGAGATGAGAAAATCCTGCAGCACCCAGGGAGCTCTGAGCCTCTGCAGGCGGTGCCCGAATGCCCAGGCTAGTGGCCCCCGTGGCACCGGCACCTCTTGTACTTTATATATAACCTCTTACAAATATACTTTCTATTTTAGATTCTGATTTTCCAGTTTTCCTTAAATATTAGCATAAAAAAATATGGCAAAAAAAAACAAAAAGCGCACTCGGGCATGCAGCGTTCGTCTCTGCCGGCTTAAATAGAATATTTACACGGTGGTTATGGGTAAATGAAGCGATAATATACGGTTATACCACTCTGTTAGGGAGAAAGTCGCCGTTTCCCGGGGGGGGGACTTTTCCCCACTTTTGAAAGCCTTCTGTGTACAATATATTGCATATGGCACTGCAGGGGTACGAGAGGTAATGACCAGTGGCACAGGGGTAAAGTGGTTGTCTGGCTGGAAAGAATATGGATAATATACACAGCTCCGGGATGCATGGAACTACTAATGGAAGGCCTTCTCTGGGAAAAGCCCCCGGAAAGAAGAGCCCTTTCCCCAATACAGAGAATACATCAGGAGTGTTACTAGAGGGGACTGCCCTCGGCGATGCCAATTACGTGCCAACACTTGCTCATACCTGAGATCGATGGTGGGCGCAGGTTAAATTGAGAAGAACCATACGGTTATCACTATATAAAGTGCAAAGGCAGAATGAAACGCAGAGCTGGTTTCTTCGGCCGCAGCACATAGAGAAATCGATCAGGAGCGGTCGCCGTGCCGTCACTGTTCCCCAATGGAGAGGAGGGAATGAGATACACGTGAGGTTGGCGCGCTGTGCCCGCTGGCGGAGAGAAGTGGTGAGGGCACCGGAATCATTGGGTTCAGCTCTTATTATTAAGTGCAGGTCTCCCCTGAAATACACTCCTGGGTGGTCCCCGCAGTCACATGCGTTGGTCCCCGGCTTACAAGGCCACGCGTGGCTTCCAGGCAAGTAGTTCCAGTTCCACAATGAAGGTTGGAAAGACGGGAAAGTCAGCATATTTTACGGATGTCGGCGTACACGACCCTTTCGGACTTGTAGATCTGGTTGCTCGTCTTTCCGGAGTGATCCAGCTGGGCGTAGATTACTGGCCCCTGACCAAAGACAAATGGGGAGAGGTGACTTGCAAAGCATTGGGCAGGGCAACAGGAGGGCCACAGGCAGCGCATAACAGACCCGCCGGCAGGGCCATGACTTTCTGCCTGAAGAGCAAATGTGAAGAGCTCAACCTTAAAGGGCCAGTGATACCATTATACTGATCCCTAAATTATGGCTTAGTACGGGTATGGGACCTGTTATCCGGAAACCAGCTATCCAGAAACATTTCCCTTTTCTCTGTAATAAAACAGTACCTGTACTTGATCCCAACTAAGATATAATTACCCCTTATTGGGGCAGAACAGCCCTATTGGGTTTATTTCATGGTTAAATGATTCCCTTTTCTCTGTAATAATAAAACAGTACCTGTACTTGATCCCAACTAAGATATAATTACCCCTTATTGGGGGCAAAACAGCCATATTGGGTCCCAAGCATTCTGCATAACAGGTCCCTTACCAGTTCAGTTACACACAATTTCTACATCACATACACTGAATGGATTGGTGATTTTGATGACCTTACTGGTTCCACTACGTTAAATCAAAGGTCGGTACCAGGAATATGCAGTCAATACTCCAAAGTCTGCGCAATCACAAACCTGTGTGTACAGGCATCACACAACACACACATTATATTATATATATATATATATATATATATATATATATATATATATATATATATATATATATATACATACATACATACATACAACTATATAATTTGTTTAAGGTCTTCTTGGTGCTTCTGTTGCATACAGTTTTCTGATATAGGGTAACAGATCAACGGGACGAGTGGTATGTGTATGATTACGCAGAAAACAAATGGAAGGCGAGGGACCTGTCCAGGCATAAAGCGTGCAGCC
This sequence comes from Xenopus tropicalis, assembly GCF_000004195.4. NCBI lineage: Eukaryota > Metazoa > Chordata > Amphibia > Anura > Pipidae > Xenopus > Xenopus tropicalis. Next base: position 6,783,071 of record NC_030678.2, read on the forward strand.
CACTATAGTGGAAGGCAGGCTGGGCTCATACATGGGGAAGCCCTGGGGGGAGACTGTATTTGCTGTGCTATAGATTTATATAAATACCCCCCGGGGGCAGCCATTCCTGCACTGGTACAGCTGGGGTGTTTGCTACAGAAACCCTACTATAGTTTATATAAATACCCCGCTGTGTAGCCCCGGGGGCAGCCATTCCTGCACTGGTACAGCTGGGGTGTTTGCTACAGAAACCCTACTATAGTTTATATAAATACCCCGCTGTGTAGCCCCGGGGGCAGCCATTCCTGCACCGGTACAGCTGGGGTGTTTGCTACAGAAACCCTACTATAGTTTATATAAATACCCCGCTGTGTAGCCCCGGGGGCAGCCATTCCTGCACTGGTACAGCTGGGGTGTTTGCTACAGAAACCCTACTATAGTTTATATAAATACCCCACTGTGTAGCCCCGGGGGCAGCCATTCCTGCACTGGTACAGCTGGGGTGTTTGCTACAGAAACCCTACTATAGTTTATATAAATACCCCGCTGTGTAGCCCCGGGGGCAGCCGTTCCTGCACTGGTACAGCTGGGGTGTTTGCTACTACTTTTTTTTTTCTTCTCCATTTTACCACTTTGTTTTTAGTTTCTTTTCCCTAAAAACTGTTTATTGTGACAGCCTGACTATTGGATCAAATATTCTGACCACTAATTACGCTGTTGTGTGACTTATTTTGTTGTTTCACTGATTTGCACAATTTGTGGTTTTATTGCATTTTTATCCCTGTATTAGTGTTCCTAATCTGTTTTTAGCGTAGCTTTGCCATGAGTAACTTTGGTGTACAGAAATAATTTTACCTATTTTGAATTAATCAGAATGTGTACTTTCCAAAAATATATGGTTTTCTGGGGGGGTTACGGCACATAATACGCCGACAGGGGGCTCTGTGTGCAAAAGCTGAGTTGGCAGGCGAGAAATCCTTATGCGCTATTTTCATTTTGGTGTCAGTACATATCGCAGACTTTGCTATATCTATGCATATTGGGCATCAAACTGTTCAGTAGGCCTTAGGTATTCCTATTTGGGGTGATTTGTCTTTGTACACAAGAAATTGTGAGATAAATGCGGCAAATTGCAACATTTTTATGTGATTTTCTGAAATGTCATAAAACTCTGCAAAAGGAAACCTTTGCGGCTTGGTACTTTGGAGTAGAAAGACATGGGTACCCATTTTAGATTCGGGGGAATGTGTACTTTCCAAAAATATATGGCTTTTTGGGGTGAGTGTACTTTTTTTGTAGCTTTATCCCACATAAATGATGTAAATGTGTTGATTTTGCAGGAGCTGAAATGACAGATTATATGGGGGTATGTTCCCATTGGGGCCCCTACATGCCACATACTTAGGTAAACCTATACATATTGGGCATCAAACTATTCAGTGGACCCCTGGCGCTCAAATTTAGGGTGTTTTACCTTGGTACCTAATGATACATGGGAGATAAGACTATAAAACTATATAGAGACCCCCAGAAAACCATATATTTTTGGAAAGTACACATTCTGATGAATTCAAAATAAGTAAAGTTATTTCTGTACACCGAAGTTACTCATGGCAAAGACATTTAGAAGCCTATATCTTGTTACAGGCAATGACCGATATAACCGCCCCGGGAGGTGGGCGTAGTTGGCCGACCGGGTTGCCTAGGGCGCCCGGTCGGCTTGGCCCGCCCCTGCATTAGGGCTCATTTATCAACACAGAGCACATTTGCCCATGGTCAGTAACCCCATAGCAGCCAATCAGTGATTGTTTTTTTCAGCCAGCTGCAGGCAGAACAGTGAGTTCAACCATATGATTGGTTGCCATGGGTTGCTACCCACAGGCAAAGTTGCCTAGAGTTTAAAGTATACTAATGCTTCCCCCCCATGTAGCACAGAGGTTAGAGCGACCCATGGTTTGCATTTACCTGAATAGATCCAGAGGGTACTTGGGTTACCAAAGCCTGCGTGTCAGAGGGAGACTTGCGTGGCGGCTGTTTAACAGGAGTCTGAGCCATCAAGCTGTCAGTTGTGCTGCAGCTGCCGCAGACAGTGATCAGGAATCGCACATTGTGAAGTTTCAAGGGGAAGTAAAGTGGAAGACGAGATGGGAGGATGGAGTGGCAAATGAGCAGAAAAAAATAAGAGAAAAAAAGAAAAGCAAAGCCAGAAAGGGTGAGGGGGGAACAAAACAAAACACAAATGAACAATGAACAAATAACGGATGTAGGCAGATCACAAGGAGGATAAACACAAATACTACACAATAAAGCTAATTGGCACAGGCCGTATTTGCAACAGCGCAGTATGAAACACATGTGATCTGAGCCTCAAGCTCCGGCTGCAGACACAAAGCGGGGCTATTCTGGGGGGGAACTATAGTCCCACAGTAACACTGGGGCAGCTCAGCTCTAGGAACGGGCACCTTCCTCTACTTGCTCTGGCTACTAGCCCCAAGCACTCCTCCTATAGCCCAGCTAGAGAGGGACAAGCCCTTTGGCACAGGAACCCAGAGAGCACCCCGATATCAGCGGCTCCTGATCCACAAGGCTGACATTCTCCTATACTGATAGTTTCACAGATAAAACTGCCTGCAAAGTACAGCAGCCCCCCAAGGAATCTGACCGGTCTACAGGCTGAAAATAATGATCATGAAAATGGGCAAACAAAGTCTGCGCTGCCTGCTTAAAGGACCAGTCATCCCCAAAAGAATATTTTTTTGCCTAGTAAAAAAAAAATACATAATTCTAAGCAACATTGCAATATACACTCGTTACAAATGTGTAATTCTTTTTAGGTTATTAGTATACAGGTATGGGATGCATTATCCAGAAAGCTCCGAATTACAGGAAGCCTATCTCCCATAGACTCCATTTTGATCAAATAATTCAGATTTTTAAAATAGATTCCTTTTTAAAAATAAAACAGTTGGGATCAAGTACAGGTACTAAGATATAATTACCCCTTATTGGGGGCAGAACAGCCCTATTGGGTTTATTTAATGGTTAAATGATTCCCTTTTCTCTGTAATAATAAAACAGTACCTGTACTTGATCCCAACTAAGATATAATTACCCCTTATTGGGGCAGAACAGCCCTATTGGGTTTATTTAATGGTTAAATGATTCCCTTTTCTCTGTAATAATAAAACAGTACCTGTACTTGATCCCAACTAAGATATAATTACCCCTTATTGGGGGCAGAACAGTCCTATTGGGTTTATTTAATGGTTAAATGATTCCCTTTTCTCTGTAATAATAAAACAGTACCTGTACTTGATCCCAACTAAGATATAATTACCCCTTACTGGATGCAAAATAATCCTATTGGGGTTAATTAATGTTTTATTGATTAGTAGAGTTAAGGTATGAAGATCTAAATTACGGAAAGACCCCTTATCCGGAATACCCTTGGTCCTGAGCATTCTGGATAACGGGTTCTACCCCTGTATATAGTTACTAATAAAAGCAGTGTGTCTGTCCTTCAGACCTGACTCGCTGGGGAAGACTGACCTTTGCAACATTGTTTAAAAATTAACAAGCAGAAGTTCAGCAAATGCTGCTTTCCTTAGCAATTACATCTACAAGTAACGTAGGAAGCACTAATTGTTTTTTTTTAATTAATTCAAATTAGAAAGTTGCTTAGAATTCGGATTTCTTTTATTAGGCAAACAATTAGTTTTTTTGTATCGATGTGCCCTATAACTCACATTAATCCCAATCAGGATTCTTAAACTATGGGCCAGGACCCCCCAAAAAATGGTCTGTATATGGGGTGAAATGGGGAGTGGCTTTAACTCAAAAATGTAGATGGGCGGAATCAGGAACCTTATACGTCTCCAAGTGCCCCAGTGTTGCTGCAGGACTTTAGCTCTTCTCTCGTTTCCCCAGTGGTTATGGGTAAAGTCCTAGAATACACAGAAAACCACAACAAATGCTGATGGGTTAGAACAAGCGGATTTAAAAGAAAAACCTTTGCCTGAACATTAACGATTACAGGGTGAGGCCCAAGCTCTGTGAGTAAATGGTCACACTTTACTGCTGCGCTGCAAGTTGGAGTAATATCCCCCCCCCCCTCACCCCCAGCAGAACAATGGGAAGGGAGCAAGATAGCAGCTCCCAGTAGGTATCAGAATAGCACTCAATAGTAAGAAATCCAAGTCCGGCTTGGGACTCCTCCAGTTACATGGGAGTAGGAGAAACAATAGGTTAGCTGAAAGCAGTTCTAATGTGTAGCGCTGGCTGAAAGCTCAGACTCAGGCACAAGGCACTGAGATGGCGCCTACACACCAATATTACAGCTACAAATACATTTGTTGGTACAAGAATAAAAGGTTAAATGGCAGAGGGAATTATTTGCTGTGTAACAGTGTCATTTAGAGATAAAAAGTGCCCCATAAATATCATGGCAGTGTCCCTTTACATAACATTACTGCTAAATACTAGAAAGCCTATCTAAAAGTTCTTCAGACTCGCTTTCTGCCAGTGAAATCACTGTGGGTTGGCTGAGCCGCCATGTTGGCTCCAGTTACCAATTGATTGAGATATATTTTGTATAATGAAGTGGTAATAAAGGGTAGTATTGTATTTCTTATATCTGAAAACTGCCACGTTGCTGCTCAGTTAACTTGCCTGCCACTAGCGGCGCACACAAGATACAGTTGAGACACCAATCAAAGCTTTCCAAGCACACCACAAACGCTTGCCGGTGCTAAGCTAGAGATTTAATAGCTTGAGCAGGGAACCAATAGAAGCAGCACACAGACACTACAGGAAAACTGCCGAGTTACCATAACGCATATGGAGCAGGGCTGCCTCATTTACCACTCACAAAATCCCCTCTATGGTGATTATCCGCCGAGTAGCTCACACCGGGTCTGGAAGGAGAGTGAAAGAAGTGGGTTCCCAAAGGAAGAGTCCGTGGATGGAAACAGAGTGGGGACAAACTCAGGAAAATCATGCAAAAGGTTAAAATCAAATGAAAAGTGAAATTATTCAGAAACCAAATTGTGAAGGGGGGGGGGGGGGGGAAGATGAACCAATGACATGCAGGTTATTTCCCAGGGTTACGGGCTGCGGCCCAAAGTCACCCGATCAAGCGCCATTTTCACACTCACACACCTTCCCTGTGATTAATGTCGGCCATATATAGGCCATCAATCTATATCGGTAACAATAAGTGTCAGGGTGGAACCTCCTCGTACGCGGGCAACACAAACACACGGGGAAAATTAGTATTTTATTGTCATTAAACCAGGATTATTAGGGTTTATATATGAAGTTAGAAGGGGGTTCACCTTTTAGTATGTTGCAGAAAGGCCAATTCTGAGCAAGCTTTTAACTGGTCTTCATTATTTATTGGTTATTAATTTTTGAATTATTTTCCTTTTCCCAACTCTGCAGTATGGGGGTCACTGACCCCGGCAGCTGAAACACTTGCTCTGTGCGGCTCCAGTTTTAATGTAACTTTCTTTACTATTCAGTAGGGATGCACAGAACCCAGGTTTTTTGGGTTCGGCCAATTTTTTCCCCTGACATTTAGGCTGATGCCACATGTGGCGTTTTTCCGCTGCGTTTTTTCTCGGCCTAAAAACGCAGCACAAGCCACACAGCCCCTGACTATGGCGTTTTTCAGCCTAGTACTGGTGACATAGCAAATTCCGTTTCCATGGAGCTAATAGTGCAAAATAGCAAAAAACGCCGCGTATTTCCGCTAGGTCTGGCAGCTGCCTTTGTGTATACATAGGAATAGCTTGCTGTGCAAATACTGGCGTATTTCGGCCAACGCTTGAAAAATCCGCGCTAAGGCGTTTTCTAGCATATTTCTGCATTGTGTGGTTTGCTTCGAGTCTTTTCAAGCTATTTCTATGGATGATGATGATTACCACAAGCTAATTAGGATTGGGAAGGGTTAAAAGTTGCCGCCTGAAATTTAACCCTTTCCAAATGTTAATAAGCATATGCTAATTAGGTTTTGGATTCGGTTCGGCCAGGACCGTGAATTCGGCCGAAACTGAATCCATCAAAAAAAGGCTGGATTCGGCCCATATCCAGGATTCGGTACATCCCTACAAATAATAAAATACCAATTGCAAATTGTCTCAGAACATTACTCTTGACATCATACTAAAAGTTAAATAAAAGTGAACAACCCCTTTAAACCCAGAAAGGAGATTATTAGGAGGAAGTGAAGGGTCTGTTTGGCGGAACTAGTGCCTCCCCCTTCCGCCCATTCTTACACATGACAAACAAGAAAGGCCTCTTCGGTCGAGGGCACAAAGCAGCCAAAACAAAACCACTTACACAAAGACTTACGGACTTATCCTTGTTATGCCAAAATGCCTTACTGCGGAGAAAATGATTAATGGCAATTTATGAGAGCTGCTGAGCAAGAACTGGATGAACAAGAAGTAGGAATGTTACCACATAACTAACAGACCTGGAGGAATACTGCATTTTGCTACACTGTTTTGCTACATTTTTGGGAGGGGTTGAGTTCCCCTTTAAAGGTGAAATGTACTTTGTAATTGGTCTTCATTTTTATATCTAGTATAAATAAATCTAAAGCAACTGGACTTGGTAAGTAATCATTGAAGACGTTTCACTACTCATCCAAGCAGCTTCTTCAGTTCAACTGACTGGTATGGGAAGTCCTCAGCATATATACTCTTCCACTAATCCAATCGCAATGGCACATTGTAAAGCTGGCCATACACGGGCAGATCCGCTCGCTTGGCGAGGTCACCAAGCAAGCGGATCTTCACCTGATATCCCCACCTACGGGGCCAAACGATCGAATTCTGCACGCGGCAGTCGGTTCGGGGACCGCATCAACGAGCCGATGCGGTCCCCGATCCGACTGGATTTTCTAACCTGGCTGATCGATATCTGGCCAATTTCAGGCCAGATATCGGTTGGCCAGGCCCCTTGGTTCTGCCCCTACACGGGGCGATAAGCTGCCGAATCAATCCAAGGGACCGACATCGGCAGCTATAATCGGCCCGTGTATGGGGAACTCTTCCACTCTGAAACTCAGAGGTTGGAATGCTGTGGAGTTACTTTGAAAGGATTACCAAATAACCTGGTAATTACTCATTACCTGCTCGGATGAGTAGTGAAACGTCTTCAATGATTACCTAACAAGTCCAGTTGCTTTAGATTTATTTATACTAGATATACCATGACCTGGATGAATGAAAATCTTCATAGTCATCTTCATTTTTATGGTTTTTGAATCAGGAAACCATAGCCGGTTGCTAAGGGTTACGGCATTTGTTGCCGAGTGTGAAAAAAACTTCACTTCCCCTTAGAAACGTGGCAAATGCTGATTAAAGAGCAACTTCTGCTTTCATTTTTGTTAATGTGGGAAAGCTGTAATAAAGAGTTATAACTCAGCCCATTGTCACCTCCGGCACTAGCAGCACGCTCTCTGTAACTGATTAGAACTGATGTGAAGTGTGCAGTACAATTAAACAGGAAGCAGACGCGTCTCCAGCTTCCTTCCCTCATCCCTAATGTGCAGGGGAAATAAGACCCCTGTTCCTATGGGTAGGGAGGGAGAAATGTAACAGGCCCATATAAAGGGGAAACTCAAAACTTACCCGGTGTAGTCTTTTCTTGACTTTTTCTTCTTATAGATGCAAACCGCAAAGATAATACTGGCAATGATAAGGAGGGCACTTATTACTGCACATATGATCCCAATCAATAATGGGCCATTCGATAAGGGCAGGTTTTCTGAAAAAAAAAAAAAAAAAAAAAGAAAAAATAATTTTAGGGTAGTAATTAATTAAAATGGAAATGAATTATACTTCAAGGCAAGAACCCGCCCGCCAAGGGTTGTAACAAACTAAAAACAGGCTAAGTTACAAGTTAAGTTTAAATAACAGTCGTACAACTCTCCTTCCTTCTTACTTTCCTTACTTTATCTTTTCTTTACGGTTATGTTATTCTATCAAGCTTTATTTGTTAAACTTAAGGGGCTGTTCCTGCTGAATTGTGCTTAGTACAGGGGAATCCCTATGTGCCATAGTTTTATGGGATCTCTCTGTATTCTATCAAGCTTTATTTGTTAAACTTAAGGGGCTGTTCCTGCTGAATTGTACTCAGTACAGGGGAATCCTGATGCCACCATAGTTACATAGTTACATAGTTACATAGGGTTGAAAAAAGACCTGTGTCCATCAAGTTCAACCCATCCAAGTAAACCCAGCACACCTAACCCACACCTACCAATCTATACTCACATACATAAACTATAAATACAACCACTAGTACTAACTGTAGATATTAGTATCACAATAGCCTTGGATATTCTGATTGATCAAGAACTCATCCAGGCCCCTCTTAAAGGCATTAACAGAATCTGCCATTACCACATCACTAGGAAGGGCATTCCATAACCTCACTGCCCTCACCGTGAAAAACCACCTACGCTGCTTCAAATGGAAGCTCCGTTCCTCTAATCTAAAGGGGTGACCTCTGGTGCGTTGATTGTTTTTATGGGAAAAAAGAACATCCCCCAACTGCCTATAATCCCCTCTAATGTACTTGTACAGAGTAATCATGTCCCCTCGCAAGCGCCTCTTTTCCAGAGAAAACAACCCCAACCTCGACAGTCTAACCTCATAGTTTAAATCTTCCATCCCCTTAACCAGTTTAGTTGCAGTCTCTGCACTCTCTCCAGCTCATTAATATCCTTCTTAAGGACTGGAGCCCAAAACTGCACTGCATACTCAAGGTGAGGCCTTACCAGGGACCTATAAAGGGGCAAAATTATGTTCTCATCCCTTGAGTCAATGCCCTTTTTTATACAAGACAGCACTTTATTTGCTTTAGTAGCCACAGAATGACACTGCCTGGAATTAGACAACTTGTTATCAACAAAAACCCCTAGATCCTTCTCCATTAAGGAAACCCCCAACACACTCCCATTCAGTAGATAGTTTGCGTTTATATTATTTCTACCAAAGTGCATAACTTTGCACTTATCAACATTGAACCTCATTTTCCAGTTTGCTGCCCAGTTATCTAATTTTGTCAAATCGCTCTGCAAAGCGGCAGCATCCTGCATGGAACTTATAGTTTTGCACAATTTAGTGTCATCAGCAAAAATAGAAACAATACTGTCTATGCCCACCTCCAGGTCATTAATAAACAAGTTAAACAGCAAAGGCCCAAGGACTGACCCCTGCGGTACTCCACTAACCACACTGGCCCAATTAGAAAATGTTCCATTTACAACCACTCTTTGTACTCTATCCTTCAGCCAGTTCTCTATCCAATTACAAATATTATGTTCTAGGCCAATATTCCTTAATTTGATCATTAACCTTCTGTGAGGTACTGTATCAAACGCTTTAGCAAAGTCCAAGTAGATGACATCAACTGCCATTCCAGCATCAAGGTTCCTACTCACCTCCTCATAAAAGGCAACTAAATTAGTCTGGCAAGATCTGTTACGCATAAAACCATGCTGGCACAAACTAATAGTATTGTGAACTGCAATGTATTCAAGTACCCTATCCCTTATTACCCCTTCCAAAAGTTTTCCTACTACTGATGTCAGACTAACAGGCCTATAGTTTTCAGGCTGAGAACGGGATCCCTTTTTAAATAACGGCACCACATTAGCAATCCGCCAGTCTCTTGGCACCATGCCAGACCTCAATGAATCCTGAAAAATTAAGTGAAGAGGTTTGGCAATCACAGCGCTCAGCTCATTTAATACCCTGGGATGAATCCCATCCGGCCCTGGACCTTTGTTTACCTTTACATGTTCAAGTCTCTTTTGAATTTCCTCCATAGTTTTATGGTATCTCTCTGTACAGGCTATGAGCAAACTTAGGGGGCTGTTCCTGCTGAATTGTGCTTAGTACAGGGGAATCCCTATGTGCCATAGTTTTATGGTATCTCTCTGTACAGGCTATGGACAAACTTAGGGGGCTGTTCCTGCTGAATTGTGCTTAGTACAGGGGAATCCCTATGTGCCATAGTTTTATGGTATCTCTCTGTACAGGCTATGGACAAACTTAGGGGGCTGTTCCTGCTGAATTGTGCTTAGTACAGGGGAATCCCTATGCTGCCATAGTTTTATGGTATCTCTCTGTACAGGCTATGAGCAAACTTAGGGGGGCTGTTCCTGCTGAATTGTGCTTAGTACAGGGGAATCCCTATGTGCCATAGTTTTATGGTATCTCTCTGTACAGGCTATGAGCAAACTTAGGGGGCTGTTCCTGTTGAATTGTGCTTAGTACAGGGGAATCCCTATGTGCCATAGTTTTATGGTATCTCTCTGTACAGGCTATGAGCAAACTTAGGGGGCTGTTCCTGCTGAATTGTGCTTAGTACAGGGGAATCCCTATGCTGCCATAGTTTTATGGTATCTCTCTGTACAGGCTATGAGCAAACTTAGGGGGCTGTTCCTGCTGAATTGTGCTTAGTACAGGGGAATCCCTATGCTGCCATAGTTTTATGGTGTCTCTCTGTACAGGCTATGGGCAAACTTAGGGGGCTGTTCCTGCTGAATTGTGCTTAGTACAGGGGAATCCCTATGCTGCCATAGTTTTATGGTATCTCTCTGTACAGGCTATGGTCAAACTTAGGGGGCTGTTCCTGCTGAATTGTGCTTAGTACAGGGGAATCCCTATGTGCCATAGTTTTATGGTATCTCTCTGTACAGGCTATGAGCAAACTTAGGGGGCTGTTCCTGCTGAATTGTGCTTAGTACAGGGGAATCCCTATGCTGCCATAGTTTTATGGTATCTCTCTGTACAGGCTATGAGCAAACTTAGGGGGCTGTTCCTGCTGAATTGTGCTTAGTACAGGGGAATCCCTATGCTGCCATAGTTTTATGGTATCTCTCTGTACAGGCTATGAGCAAACTTAGGGGGCTGTTCCTGCTGAATTGTGCTTAGTACAGGGGAATCCCTATGTGCCATAGTTTTATGGTATCTCTCTGTACAGGCTATGGGCAAACTTAGGGGGCTGTTCCTGCTGAATTGTGCTTAGTACAGGGGAATCCCTATGCTGCCATAGTTTTATGGTATCTCTCTGTACAGGCTATGGGCAAACTTAGGGGGCTGTTCCTGCTGAATTGGGCTTAGTGTAAGGGAATATCTGTGGGGGCACAGTTTATGGTATCTCTCTGTACAGGCTACAAATAATTGCTGGAATGACTATCTAATGATATTGCATAAACAGACCAACTGCTATACTGTATATCATAACTAGCATTCTGTTAGAAGCTTCCCCTAACAAAAAATAAACTCCTCTGCTGCTGTAGAAATATCCATAACGTGACGCAGAACTACTGCTTTGCCTGCTGTGTAACGGGTGTAAATCACACACTGTATATCCCTAGCCTGCCCGGACATCAGTATTAAACAAACCAGGACTCCTGCTGTAAAGAAAAAAAAGGATTTACGCATGGAGGATAAAATAAACTCGCGTGTATCTAAACAATTCAGTTTGCTGTGTTTCTGAGACAATGTGCCTCAATATTCCAGTAGCACTGCAATGGGTATATTTCTGGAATTTTGCAGAATAAATGCCCTGAACAGGAAACTTACAGACGCAGGGTGGTTAGGTTTGATACTGGTGGTCATGTGACTTCCTTAAAGGGACACTGTCATTGGAAAACGTGTTTTTTTTTTTTCAAAACCCATCAGTTAATAGAGCTTCTCCAGCAGAATCCTGCATTGTTATCTGTTTTTCCCATGGGGCTAGCCATATTCTTCATTTCCCAGGGTGCCACAGCCATGTGACTTGTGCTCAGATAAACTTCAGTCACACTTTACTGCTGCGCTGCAAGTTGGAGTGATATCCGCCCCCCCCCTCACCCCCAGCAGCCGATCAGCAGAACAATGGGAAGGGAGCAAGATAGCAGCTCCCAGTAGGTATCAGAATAGCACTCAATAGTAAGAAATCCAAGTCCGGCTTGGGACTCCTCCAGTTACATGGGAGTAGGACAAACAATAGGTTAGCTGAAAGCAGTTCTAATGTGTAGCACTGGCTGAAAGCTCAGACTCAGGCACACTTTACTGCTGCGCTGCAAGTTGGAGTGATATCCCCCCCCCTCACCCCCAGCAGCCAATCAGCAGAACAATGGGAAGGGAGCAAGATAGCAGCTCCCAGTAGGTATAAGAATAGCACTCAATAGTAAGAAATCCAAGTCCGGCTTGGGACTCCTCCAGTTACATGGGAGTAGGAGAAACAATAGGTTAGCTGAAAGCAGTTCTAATGAGTAGCGCTGGCTGAAAGCTCAGACTCAGGCACAAGGCACTGAGATGGCGCCTACACACCAATATTACAGCTACAAATACATTTGTTGGTTCAGGAATAAAAGGTTAAATGGCAGAGGGAATTATTTGCTGTGTAACAGTGTCATTTAGAGATAAAAAGTGCCCCATAAATATCATGACAGTGTCCCTTTGAGTGCAAGGTCTCTATTTTAAATGGACACTTGATTTTTGAGGCCCTGAAACTGCCTAGGGCTTTAAAACTTATGGTATAACGTCAGTGTTACGCAATGTAACCCCCAAACAGGTGGTATGTTTAACCCCCAAACTATAAGTGTCACAATATGTTTTACGATATTTAGTGTAAAACATATTAAACGTGTTAAAAGGGGTTTGAGTAGGAGGAGATGGAATCTGACTGGATTCCAAACAGTTGAGAGAAAATGATCATTTCCATATTGACTTAGTAAATGGATTTCCCAGGATAGGGATTCTAGTAACATTCCAAGAGGTTTTGAGAAATTCCAAATCAGCCGTGCATCAAACGGCGATTCTCCAGCGATATTTGTAACAGTAATTTATATAGGCACAATGTTAAAATTGAGCCCCCCCCCCTCAAAAAAGAATTTAAAAAAAGCAAATCAATAAATCAATGAGGCGGAAAATTAACCTTGTAATGTTATGACCCAAATCCTCAGAGTAATCAATAATAATTGATTGAATAATAATAAAGTGCTAATATGTTTATTTCTAAAAACTTGTAACATCTTTAATTTCTGAAAGACACAAACAGTTTATATTTTTCGGGCTAATATCCCCTTTTGATCCTTATTAAAGGGAAACTAACCCCCAGAATGAATACGTACCCAACAGACTTGTTTATATTATGTTAAGTGACCTATTAAAGAATCTCCCCAAACTGGAATATATATATCAGTAAATATTGCCCTTTTACATCCTTTCCCTTGAGCCGCCATTTAGTGTTGGGCTGTGTGCCCCCTCAGAGATCAGCTGACAGGAAGTGATGCAGCTCTAACTGTAACAGGAAGTAGTGTGGGAGCAAAAGGCAGAACTCTGCCCATTCACTGGCTGATGGGGCCTAGCATGTATGTGTGCCTTGGCTTGTTTGTGTGCACTGTGAATCCTATGATCCCAGGGGGCGGCCCTTAGTACTTAAAATGGCAGTTTCCTATTTAGGATTACCCAATGGCACATACTGCTAAAAAAGTATATTTATATAAAATGGTTTATATAGATGAAGCAGGGTTTTACATATGAGCTGGTTTATGCAATATATTTTTATAAAGACCTACATTGTTTGGGGGTTTAGTTTTCCTTTAATGAGCCATTCAATGTAAAAGGATAATGTTTAACCAAAGCTGCGTCTTTTAGCTGAATTAGGGGACAACAGGCCAAAGCTTGTGCTGATCCTCAGCCGCAGAAGCACAGTGTCAGGCACTGTTAGGGGCTATCCAGAGGTTCCAGATATTACTGGAGAACCTGTTTGATCCGGGGAAGATATACTGGTCATGCACTTAACAGTTTCCTTATTAGGGAGGAAATGGAACTGCTGACAGTAAGGAGTCATTCATGACCTGGGATATGCACAGACCAAGTTACGAGGGGTAGGATAAGTACAAATGCACTATAAACACATGGAGCCCATTGTAAATATAGCCTGGATATCCCAAAAGTCATCCCATGTATGGGCAGCATAACAGGTAGAATTATAATATATAATATAAAGGAAATGACACAAACTTTGTTCACCTTTCTCCACCACTCTTAGCTGGATTTGCTTGTACAGGCTCCCAAGATCTGGCAGATTCACCACTATGCATGTGTAGGTGCCGTTGTCTCTGAACTGCATGTTGTCCACCTTGATAGAGGCATCCTTCCTGGTGAGTTCGCCAGCCCAGCTTATTCTGTCCTTAAACTGCCCAGCATTGCCCGGGTAAGAGTTGCCATTGGAGTAGACAAAAATCTAAAAAAAAAAAAAAAAAAAAGGAATTTGGTTAGAACCTCCTCTGTCTGACTGCCTTAGTTCCAGGCTATCAAAAAATCTGGGGGATTTGGTACAACCACAGGGGGTGAGGGATGGTTCAGAGTCCAGCCAAGGAGATGAGCAGGCAGGGAGTTGGGGTTCGGGCTTGGCTAGGGGGGCGCAACTTTAGGCTCTGCACAGGATGTAGGCAATGATAATTATATATATATATATTTATATTATTGTATTAGTTTATGTGCCTTCCCCTCCAGCCTCTTTCCAGCTTTCAATTGGGGTTACTGACCCCAGCAGCCAAAAATCTATTTTACTATTGTTTCCTTCCTTTACTATTTAGGCCTCTCCTAATCATATACAGGTATAGGACCCTTTATGCGGAATGCTTATAAGGGATCTTTCCGTAATTTGAATCTCCATAACTTAAGTCTGCTAAACATCGTTTAAATATTGAATAAATCCAATAGGCTTGCTTTGCCTCCAATAAGGATTAATTATATCTTAGTTGGGATCAAGTACAGGTACTGTTTTATTATTACAGAGAAAAGGGAATCATTTAACCATTAAATAAACCCAATAGGGCTGTTCTGCCCCAATAAGGGGTAATTATATCTTAGTTGGGATCAAGTACAGGTACTGTTTTATTATTACAGAGAAAAGGGAATAATTTAACCATTAAATAAACCCAATAGGGCTGTTCTGCCCCAATAAGGGGTAATTATATCTTAGTTGGGATCAAGTACAGGTACTGTTTTATTATTACATAGAAAAGGGAATCATTTAACCATTAAATAAACCCAATAGGGCTGTTCTGCCCCAATAAGGGGTAATTATATCTTAGTTGGGATCAAGTACAGGTACTGTTTTATTATTACAGAGAAAAGGGAAATAGTTTTTAAAAATTAGAATTATTTGCTTATAATGGAGTCTATGGCCTTGTTTCTAGGGTAAATTGGAGAGCTGCAACATAATTGTAAAAAAAAAAAAAAAAATCTGCAAACTCTCAGAACTATCTACACCCACAGCGTGTTAAAGTAATTGGATGGTGGTTAATATATTGGCACCCCCCAGGTAAATTAGATTGATGTAAGCTCATTCAATAGCCAGTGATTTTGGTGATTCTTGCCAAGGGTTAATTACTGGCCCGTTACAGTAATATAAACATGCCAGCTCATCATACCGTCACAAAATTGCTCCCAGAGTCCGGTCTGAATGTCCACGTGACAGACTGCTCAGTGCCGGTGGTCTCCAATGACTTGAAGTTGCAGGGAAGCAGTGCCTGGGTTCCATTTTCGATAAACAGGTCCTCTGCGGGAGACACATCAGCAGATGTCGAGAAATGCACTGGGGAAGACAAAATAATAAAATAGTTTTCTTAAGAGTCACAGCACCGTTTTTATCCAAGCGGCTACTACATACGTCAAAAAATTATAGAACAGATGCTCACTGAACTGAAAGAATGCTAGGAGAAAGCATATAAAAAGGTCAACTTCCCCTTTAACACTTGTGCATAGAAAGCAATCTTTTTCAATGGAGGAAGTCACCCAAATCCAGCTGCTTCCCGATTGGCCAAAGTCCAGGAATAGCAGAAAGCGAACCATGATGAGAGCGAATAGAAGGGCTATGGCAGAGCTATGGAGTAAGGATCTTCTTCAACTGCCCCGTGATGTATGGCTGGATCTGATTAAACTGCTAGCCATGTACAGGAACCTACCGGCCCAACTGCAGGCCCAGAACTGTGCTTCCTTTGAACGTCGTATTGAAGGTTCTGTGATCCTCTAAAGGCCACTTTTTGGGGCTATCACAGGGTTTAAAGTGAGGGCCAAACTGGCCACGTTGTTTCTGGTGTCAATCACTGGAAAACACCAAATACTTTGATGAGATTCTAGGCCAAGAACAACTTGTGGTGACTGAAATTCCCCAAGTTGCTGGAAGGAGCTTTAGTACCACTCACGCGCTGCTTGTTAGCTGCCTATTGGCTGAATATAATTATATTTAATTACACAAAGCAGCAATCCATCTAATGACCAGATACCGTGCGGAGTTAATATAAGCGGCAGAAAAAATGTACTTATGCCGTTTAGCAATATATACACAGACATTGCACAACAGCGCTAAGCCCAGATACAGTGCGGTCTCCCACCTCTGATAAATCAACCCCCCCCCCCCCCCCCCCCCCGGGATCTGCACAGTGTCAGGGCTCCGCATCCCCCTGATGAAGGCTCCATTGCGCAATAGAAAGATGCAGCATACGGGATACACACAGCACCCATGCACCGCAATAAGCACATTCCTGCGTTAGGCGGATATTAACAAATTCAGAATCAGATAAAATAAGGCAAAATCCTAAGCAACTTCCCAATATCATTAATTTTACAGATAATTGTAAGTGTAATTGAAACCAGCACCTGTCTCTGCTCCTTTCTGTTCTCTGGTTCTGACTTTTGAAACAACGCAGCGGAAGGCAGTGTTCCTCGGGGTGTGTTAGCCAGCTGCCTTCTGCTACATTGTTACAGGAGCCAGAACAACCGGGGCAGCCAAGGAGATAGGGACAAGCAGACATAATATTTATTAGCAGATATATATATATATTTATATATGGGCAGACAGGAAGATTAAAGGTCCCCATACACGTGAAGCGAGCGGATCTTCACCCGCTATCCCCACCTACGGGTGGCCGATATCGGGGAACGTGTAGGCTAATTCGATCGTTAGGCACTGGGGCCAAACGATCAAACTATATTGCCGGCAATGGGGCAGTCGGTTCGGGAAGCGCATAAACAAGCCGATGCGATGGTCCCTGATCCGACTGAATCTTTTAACCTGCCCAATCGATATCTGGCCAATTTCAGGCCAGATATCGGTCGGGTATGGCCGTCGTTTCTGCCCCTACACGGGCCGATAAGCTGCCGAAGGGACCGATATCGGCAGCTACAATCGGCCCATGTATGGGGACCTTTAAGCTGACAATTTGAGTTCTTCAGACCAATTCAGCAGCTTATCTGCCTATGTATGCCCCCTCCCCCCCCCAATTAATATCTGCCCAGGGCAGGTGTCGATCAGGCAGGTTTGATTTTCCTGTCAGTTTGTGGACCACATTGGGTCCTCGAGCCACTGGCTCCTATACCCATCATAATAATTCAATTGATTGGCCCTAAGGTCAAACAATCAATTAGCCCCATGTCGCCCAACTTGGCAGATGACCCACTGGTTTGGAGAAGTTGCCAAAAGAGCAGAAACCGTGTAATGATAAATGTAAAAGTTGTTTAGAATTCAATTTTATCATTGGGCAACATCTTTTTGGGTTTATGTTCCCTTTAGAGTATTTGTTATTTCAAACCCTTCAAACAAATCTATTATAACCACTGAGACACCCTATGTACAGGGCCCTGGAGTGACTACCCACCATAACATACAGGCACAATTGCCCAGGTACGTGGGGCTTTCGCTTTTACGCTGCCATCATTAAGTGCCACGCTGCCATCTTCCTTGGTTCTCCCAGAGACCCCCTGCATCACCCCAGGGTGACACATACACAGTACATTCATTTCTCTGACTTTCCTGTACTGTGCGGGCATCCAGCAATGGATCCCTGAAATGTTCCTTTACTATATCAGGGTGGCTAATGTTAAGGTTTCTCTAGCATATGACTAATTAGAGAACTAGCTGAACTACAACAGCCCCAAAACAGCAGCCTTGCGGTTGTACCACTACGCCACAATCTCTTTGAGCCACTTATTTTTTCCCCTCTTTGGGCCCCTTTAGGGTGAAGACACACAGAGACACAGAGAAAATACCCTGCCATAGACAATACTGAGAAATGTGACAAGTAGCTGCTACTAAGTAGCTCCATGTGTCTTCACCCTTAGTTTGAGGCTGCTGTAGTCCTACTAGCTCTCCAATTAGCCAGCTGGCACATTAGGGGAATTAAATTATGTCCCGCAAGAATAAAAAAACGTTGTGCCTCTGAGCACATTTTCTTTGCAGAGAGTGCTTTATTGGAATTGGACCTATAAAAGCTTAGATAGGCGTTTGCTTATTTACAAAAGTGTGTATGCCCCAGTTACACCTTTTACTCCACAACAGACTTTTATGTCGCCTTGACTTGTCCAGTGGCTTAAAGTTACGAGAAGCGTTTGGGCTTGGCTCAGTTGGCCACTCCTGCAAAATATCTGGAAGGATATGGGCAAATCCTGAACCAAATGCTGACTAAATAAACACGATAGCAGTCTGCTCCATCCATCAGCACAATGGCAGCGCTCAGTGTCCACGAGGAAGCGACCACACTGACCTACAGGAAACACCCGACAGGAAGTAAGCAAAGTGCGAGCACAAATACAAATAAGTCTTCCTCGAACCTCGCTCCCTTTGATGTTGCCTCATGGAAGAATAGGAACCCCCGGGACGCGTTTTGCACAATACAAACACACAGCATAAAGCAGGAAAAAGCCACAATGGTAACAGTCCCGCTCTATGTTGATTTACAAAAATAAGATTGCCGCTATATTTACATTTGTATTTACAATTGTGGGTGGGAGCTGCCATGTTGTTAGTAAAGGCGGCCATACACAGTCAGATTAAAGTTGCCAATTCCAGTACTTTAGACTGATTCAGCATCTTAACTGGTCATGAATGGGGCCCTGAAATAGGCTAGGTATTGATTGGCAGGTTTGATTTTCCCATTGGATCAAGGACCACAGTGGTTTATTGATGTGGCCCTCAGTCCACTAGCTCCTATGCCCATTGTTGTAGCCTGATATCGCCTACTCAAGGCTGGCACATCAGGAAAAGCATGTATGGCCAGCTTACAGCAAACTTTGTGGCTGCACCCCCCCCCCCCCCCCCCATGAAGGGCCTAGAGCTTGGGCCGAAGCCTCCTTGGCACTACTTGGAGCCGAGCCTGAAGGTCACTCTGATTAAGAGTCGCAGTGAAAGCTTGTTTGCTGTGCTGGATAATCTTACAGTTATGCCCGTTTTTGTCATTCCATAACCTTGTATTGAATTAAAGGGGTCCCTGAAAAACGTTGGACGTCAAAAAGGGGCTGAGACGATCAATAAGCCACGTTGTTTGTTTGTACTATCACGTCGCACCATTTCCTATTTCAGTCTTAAGGGAAAGATAAAAGCAGGAAAAACCAACAGTGTGAGAGCATTGGGCAACTGATATACCACTGAGTAATGTACAAAGCAAGCAAAGTCCACGCTTGGTTGAGGAGAAAACAAACCACAAAATGTGGCAGTTGGCTTTTTTATGGGAAAAAAAAGTGACAAGTTGCCAGAAGCTTTTCGGTAGAAAGAAATTAGTTACACATTGCTATGGGGTAGCCATATTTATGCCTGTGAGTAGAGTAGTGGCGCTTGCTGATCTTAAGCTGCTGTATATGTGCCAATAAAGGCCTTGGCCCCACTAGCGGCCAAACCTACCAACAGCTCTTTGTAAGCTCACAGGCCAACAATCATATAACCCAGTGATCCCCAACCAGTGGCTCAGGGGCAACATGTTGCTCTCCAACCCCTTGGATGTTGCTCCCAGTGGCCTCAAAGCCTGTGCTCATTTTTGAATTTCTGGCTTGGGGGCAAGTGTTGATTGCATTAAAGCCAGTGTAAAGCCAAACAGGGCCTTCTGTAGGCTGCCAGTCCCCAATAGGGGCTACCAAATAGCCAATTATAGCTCTTATATAGCTCCCCAACACTTTTTCCATTTGAATGTGGCTCACAGGTCTAAAAGTTTGGGGATCCCTGATATAACCCCACTTGGCCCAATGTGTGAGTGGCCAGCCAAGGAGAGAGAGAAAGTCTTTGCCATTTTCAAAAACAAGTGCAAGGTCAGCTTCAGGCACAGCTTTTCTCTTCTCCAAATGAGGACATATTTATGGATATACTCTGTGTGCACATAACAGAATTAAAGCACTTAGCACCCACATAAGCACTTAGTGCACCCGCAGTGATGAGCAGCCACGGGAATGAGCCAGCAATAATATCCTGCAATATTCTGAGCCAACAAGCCTATCCATCATACACCCACACAAACATTAGGGCAGGGATTGGTCACCCACACGTGTCCCTAAACTGAGCCACCGAGACTAGCAATGTAACAATATCATTAAGGAGCTATTCATACTCCCTATAGTGAAACTGCTCCAGGTGTGTCCCTGAGTCACTGCGCAAACAAATCCCAACAATCACCGTGTTTATCAGTATTACATATCCAGGCCCTCGGGCAGCATTAATAATCCCTGCCGTTGTACTTCCCCCAAACAGTCCCAGAGAGATCCAATGACTTCCTATCTATAACAGAGAATGGAACCAGTGGCAGTAACCAACCTGCTGCCCTCCAGCAGTCACTTAACCAACATCCTACAAAGGCAGGGACACCACCAGAAACCCTTCAATGTGTCTGGGAGTATCGGGTGTTATTAGTAAACAGGAGCTGGGCAGAGCCCAGAGTTAGAGAGGATTATGGCATTATACATTGGCCCGATGTTGTGGCCAACCTGCAACCCTCCATCTTTTGTTAATCCAGAATTCCCAAACCCACTCCAGCATAGGAATTATTACAGAGGGAGTAGAACCCTGATTGCTAGGGGCCAGGATGGGAATAACCAGAGGGAGTAGAACCCTGACTGCTGGGGGGCCAGGATAGGAATAACCAGAGGGAGTAGAACCCTGACTGCTGGGGGGCCAGGATAGGAATAACCAGAGGAGGTAGAACCCTGACTGCTGGGGGGCCAGGATAGGAATAACCAGAGGGAGTAGAACCCTGATTGCTAGGGGCCAGGATAGGAATAACCAGAGGAGGTAGAACCCTGACTGCTGGGGGGCCAGGATAGGAATAAACAGAGGGAGTAGAACCCTGACTGCTGGGGGGCCAGGATAGGAATAAACAGAGGGAATAGAACCCTGACTGCTGGGGGCCCAGGGTGAGAATTACCACAGAGAGAGTAGAATACTGACTGCTGGGGGGCCCAGGGTGGGAATCACCCCAATGACTGCTGGGGGCCCAGGGTGGGAATCACCCCAATGACTGCTGGGGGGCCCAGGGTGGGAATCACCCCAATGACTGCTGGGGGCCCAGGGTGGGAATCACCCCAATGACTGCTGGGGGGCCCAGGGTGGGAATCACCCCAATGACTGCTGGGGGCCCAGGGTGGGAATCACCCCAATGACTGCTGGGGGGCCCAGGGTGGGAATCACCCCAATGACTGCTGGGGGGCCCAGGGTGGGAATCACCCCAATGACTGCTGGGGGGCCCAGGGTGGGAATCAGCCCAATGACTGCTGGGGGGCCCAGGGTGGGAATCACCCCAATGACTGCTGGGGGGCCCAGGGTGGGAATCACCCCAATGACTGCTGGGGGGCCCAGGGTGGGAATCACCCCAATGACTGCTGGGGGCCAGTTGTAGCCATGGCACAGGCTGGAGGGCAGCAATCTGGACATTCCCTTGTGTGTATATACTGGATATGAGAAAATGGTTGGATATACAATATAACAGCCAATTGCCCCTCAGATGCCCAGGTTTCATGGCAAAGGCTCTCCTTTTCCTACAGTAAGGCCGGCCCGGAGCTGGAAGGCCAATACACTGGAAATCCCAGCTAAGCAATGCCTGGCACCAACAGGCAAGAGGGAGCCATCTTTCCCCTGTGCATCACCCACAGCGAAGCCCCCCTCAGCCCCCCATATCACTCACCGTAACACAGCAGCAGCTGCAGCGCTAACAGACCCCGCCGCCACCGCTCACCCCGACACACCGACATCGCCGCAGCGGCCATATTACGCCCGCAAACACCTCAGCACCGCTGCCTTAAGCACGACCCCGCCCCCGAAACTCAAAGCGTCTTCCTATTGGCTGGCCGGAGTGAACGCCCGTGATTTGAATGGTTTCTCATATTGTCACTCACACCTGGACATCTTTGACTCTTCATTGGTTTAGGTGCGAGATAGGCTGGGACAGATTGTCCAATAGGTGGACAGATGTGGAGGCGTGTCTATTAGGCGCGGACGTCACAGAGACTGGGTAGTTTGCTGCTCTTATCGAACTACAACACCCAGAATGCACCTGTGGCTTTCAACAAGTCCACTCAGCGCCCTCTTGCGCCTTAAAAACATTGATATATCGCTTGCTTTGTGCATATCTTGCGATGATTGAACTAAAGACGAGTGCAACCTGCAACCCTTTTGCGCAAACTGGACACTTATGGTTTAGGGAGCCATTATGAACAGTATTTCTTATATAAAAATCTTTAATTTTAACACACGGTGGCTCGTTGGTCTAGGGGTATGATTCTCGCTTAGGGTGCGAGAGGTCCCGGGTTCAAATCCCGGACGAGCCCTCCTTTTTGCCCAACGTATTGGCGGCAGTAGAAGTAAAACTGATGAATACAATCTCCTTATTGCACCCACTGCCTTTCCATTACTTATTACGCTTCCCATGATTCATAGCGAACGTACTTCCTACCTACCTGGCGCTGCGGGCGCTTATGAAGTATTTACCGCCAACACTTATAGCGATTTCCTGGTGGAAAGTGACGTTGAGACCGCCGATTGGTAAAAATCTAACATGTGACTAAAGGCCCCAATACATGGGCCGATAGAAGCTGCCGATGTCGGTCCCTTGGTGACATCGCTAAGCGAGCGGATCTTATAGTGTATGGGGACCTTAAGACTTGGCAGCGTTGGCTTTCTTTAGAGAGGCTTGTGGGAGCCGAGCTCTATCAGCTGCAGGGTTGCCAGATTTATTTTCCCAAACCAGTCAGTTCTAAAACCAGCCCCAAACTAGCCAAAAGCCACTTTGAAAGTTGCCCAAAAATAGCCCAATGTGCAATGAAAAAAATGCAAAAACCTGCCTTTGTAAAGTGTATAATGTTGCAGATATGATATACATATGGGTGCGTTGAACTACAACTCCCAGCAGCCCCAAGAGATCCTGAGAGTTATAGCTTAAGGATCAACTGCAGAAAGTAACAAATGGCAGCCCCCCCCCCACACATATAGAGCAGGGAGCAGGTTATAGAGCAGACAGGTTGAGCCTGAATAGAATAGAAATGGGAGCCTCTGTCTATACCAGGGGTCCTCAAACATCTGAACCAAGGGGCCGTATCAAGGGCCCCTAAGACTGTTGGGGGGCTGGACCACCACCACCACGCTACTCCCCCTCCATCGGCGGCTTCAAACTGTGACCCAAACTGGTCGCATTCCCCCCCAAATCCACCCCCCGGCGGCGGCAAACTGTGGTCCAAACTGGTCGCATTCCCCCCCAACCCCTCCCCGCTCCGTTCGTCCGTCCAGTCCACCCTCCCGCTGAGTCCTACCTGTTCTAGTTCCCCCCGCTCAGCCATCCGTCCTCCCTCTCAGCTCCCCAGTCCCTCTCCCCACTGAGTCCTCCTGTGAGGACGCAGCAGGGGGCCGGGTAAATTCCCCTGGGGGGGCCGGACCTGGCCCGCGGGCCGTAGTTTGAGGACCGCTGGGCTATACTGTCCAATTGCATGCTGGGTATTGTAGTTTTATATTAATCCTAGCTGTAGGCTAATTGCTAGATACAAACTACATTACCCAGCATACAAACTACATTACCCAGCATGCAGTGGGACAGGCATGTCAGAGGAATAAAACTGTGACTAGTCTCCAAACAACAAACCCACCAAGGCTCCAAAAAACAGCCCAAATCTGTACCTTGGCGGGTTTGTACTTCCACCTGGGCTCTAAATTAGTAGCCGAATTTGTCAGAAAACCCGCCAACCCTGACCAGGAGTATTAGTATTTATTTGCTTTTAGTGAATTACGTAAGGAAATAGAGGAAACAAGCGGCTCGTTGGTCTAGGGGTATGATTCTCGCTTAGGGTGCGAGAGGTCCCGGGTTCAAATCCCGGACGAGCCCTGGTTTTGTTATAACGTTAATGTGGTGATATAAAGTTGTGGCATCACACAGACAATGGCAGGGGCCCTAAGCAAAACCCCCCAAGGGCCCCCCTCATGATTTATTACAGTCAGGGCTGCTGGTAGCTGTTACCCCCACTATACTATTTCATACCGCCCAACTGTCCCGCTTTCCGCAGCGCATCCCGCTGTCCCGGATAGTTCCATGAATGTCCCGCATTTCCGTAATGGAACTATCCCTGACAGAGGGATGCGCTGGCTGCAGTCAGGCGTTACTCCTCTTCTTCAGCGGCTTCTCTCTATATGCGGCTCCTTGTTGGGCGGAGCCAGGCCCTTTTATAAGGTTGCGCCCGTGCGTATTGACGTCACACGTACCCAGGGGCGCAACCTTATAACAGGGCCTGGCTCCGCCCAACAAGGAGCCGCATATAGAGAGAAGCCGCTGAAGCAGAAGCATGTATGGATGGAGGCACTGTGTATGGGGGGACACTGTGTGGGGGGGGGCTAATGTGTATGGGGGGCTACTGTCTATGGGGGGCTACTGTGTATAGGGGGCTACTGTGTATAGGGGGACACTGTGTATGGGGGGGCTTACTGTGTATGGGGGAACACTGTGTATGGGGGGGCTACTGTGTATGGGGCGGGCTACTGTGTATGGGGGGGCTACTGTGTATGGGGGCTACTGTGTATGGGGGGGCTACTGTGTATGGGGGGAACACTGTGTATGGGGGGGCTACTGTGTATGGGGGAACACTGTGTATGGGGGGCTACTGTGTATGGGGGGCTACTGTGTATGGGGGGAACACTGTGTATGGGGGGGCTACTGTGTATGGGGGGAACACTGTGTATGGGGGGGCTCCTGTGTATGGGGGGAACACTGTGTATGGGGGCTACTGTGTATGGGGGAACACTGTGTATGGGGGGGCTACTGTGTATGGGGAACACTGTGTATGGGGGCTCCTGGTATGGGGGGGCTACTGTGTATGGGGGGAAACACTGTGTATGGGGGGGCTCCTGTGTATGGGGGGGCTCCTGTGTATGGGGGGAACACTGTGTATGGGGGAACACTGTGTATGGGGGGAACACTGTGTATGGGGGGGCTCCTGTGTATGGGGGGGCTCCTGTGTATGGGGGGAACACTGTGTATGGGGGGAACACTGTGTATGGGGGGAACACTGTGTATGGGGGGGCTCCTGTGTATGGGGGGGCTCCTGTGTATGGGGGGAACACTGTGTATGGGGGGGCTACTGTGTATGGGGGGAACACTGTGTATGGGGGGGCTACTAGGAGTTGCTATATTGGTTCCCTTAGGTAGTACAGTATGAGGGTATAGCACATTTGCGTCTGATCCCGCCATTTCATCTATATAAAAGGGGTATTTTTTTAAAAAATGGGGTGTGGTAATTGGGGCGTGGCCACAAAAGTGGGCGTGGTATGCTATTTCCCCTCCAGTTCTATTTATATGGGGTGCATGGCCAGGCTTTAGGGGTACAGGTCTGCCCCACACTGAGCGCTGCATGGAGATAATAAATCAGCGCATTGTTTCCGTGTGGCAGTGATGCCTAGGAGCTATCTGCAGGGAATGAGTGGGGAGCCCAGGCGCTCAGTCTGCACCAATAGCGCCATTCCTGTGCGCCGTTCGAGAACTCAAAGCCTCATGATGAGAGCAAAATAAAAAACCGCTCTGTGGAGCTAAAAACCTAGGGCTCGTCCGGGATTTGAACCCGGGACCTCTCGCACCCGAAGCGAGAATCATACCCCTAGACCAACGAGCCGCCTGCTAGATTTCCTTAGCGCCATCAGTTCTTTAACTCGTCACATGCCGAGCGCTCCAGCAAGACTTCCGCTCCGCCATCTTGGTACTCCCGCTGAGGCGGCTGTCTAGGGGAAGACGCGTTCGCTCCTTTATAAGCAGGCGTTGTTTGGAGGCTACGATATTAATAACGTATAGAGGAAAGAGATGTTTGGGTAAGGGATGAGCTGTGCCGGCCTAGTTCTTTCCGGTAATGTTGGTGTGGCGCTGCGAAGATTGGCGGGTGTAGTAATATGGCCGCCGAGCCGCTGTCTGTGTGGTGCAGGGATTATAAGTGGGTGTAGCAATATGGCCGCCGAGCCGCTGTCTGTGTGGTGCAGGGATTATAAATGGGTGTAGCAATATGGCCGCCGAGCCGCTGTCTGTGTGGCGCAGGGATTGTAAGTGGGTGTAGCAATATGGCCGCCGAGCCGCTGTCTGTGTGGCGCAGGGATTGTAAGTGGGTGTAGCAATATGGCCGCCGAGCCGCTGTCTGTGTGGCGCAGGGATTATAAGTGGGTGTAGCAATGTGGCCGCCGAGCCGCTGTCTGTGTGGCGCAGGGATTGTAAATGGGTGTAGCAATGTGGCCGCGGTTCAGTGCAATTCCTAATGGGGGGAACGCTTGATGTAGAGAAACGTTCAGCTCCCTTGTCAGACTGAAGTCTGGTTATGGAGACCCGTCACCCCCCCCCCCGTCCTACCTTCATGCACTGACATTGCCAATAATACCTCTCGCTCGTCTGTGTGGGGGCTTCGTACAGTCACACAGTAGCGGCCGCCATTCCTCCCAGTAACTCACTGACTCTCTGCTTCTCTCTCCATAGTTTCCAGTTTTGTAAACCGACCAACTGCTTAAAAGTAACGGCCCTTGTCTCCCACCGTGACCCGCTCCCTCTGTGCTTGTGCGGCAAAGCCAGGAGCTCTGCTGGGGGGCCCCCATCATCCGTGTCTGGGCTCCAAACATATCCTTCCTATACTTCTTACCCTCTCTTTCCTGCGTTAATATCGTTATTACAGAAGGAACAGGTTAACTGCCTACCTTTATATAGTCCCACTCAGCCTTGTGCCTTTATATGGGCACAGAACCCCTCGGTGACTGCTAATATCCTTATCATTTACAGTAGGGGGTACACTATCCCTTATAATACATGAGTGATACTCAGAGTTCCCTGTATAACTCAGCCTGCAGCCTTGTGCCTTTATATGGGGGGCACAGAACCCCTCGGTGACTGCTAATATCCTTATCATTTACAGTAGGGGGTACACTATCCCTTATAATACATGAGTGATACTCAGAGTTCCCTGTATAACTCAGCCTGCAGCCTTGTGCCTTTATATGGGGGGCACAGAACCCCTCAGTGACTGCTAATATCCTTATCATTTACAGTAGGGGGGTACATTATCCCTTATAATACATGAGTGATACTCAGAGTTCCCTGTATAACTCAGCCTGCAGCCTTGTGCCTTTATATGGGGGGCACAGAACCCCTCAGTGACTGCTAATATCCTTATCATTTACAGTAGGGGGGTACATTATCCCTTATAATACATGAGTGATACTCAGAGTTCCCTGTATAACTCAGCCTGCAGCCTTGTGCCTTTATATGGGCACAGAACCCCTCAGTGACTGCTAATATCCTTATCATTTACAGTAGGGGGTACATTATCCCTTATAATACATGAGTGATACTCAGAGTTCCCTGTATAACTCAGCCTGCAGCCTTGTGCCTTTATATGGGGGGCACAGAACCCCTCAGTGACTGCTAATATCCTTATCATTTACAGTAGGGGGTACATTATCCCTTATAATACATGAGTGATACTCAGAGTTCCCTGTATAACTCAGCCTGCAGCCTTGTGCCTTTATATGGGCACAGAACCCCTCAGTGACTGCTAATATCCTTATCATTTACAGTAGGGGGTACAGTATCCCTTATAATACATGAGTGATACTCAGAGTTCCCTGTATAACTCAGCCTGCAGCCTTGTGCCTTTATATGGGCACAGAACCCTCAGTGACTGCTAATATCCTTATCATTTACAGTAGGGGGTACAGTATCCCTTATAATACATGAGTGATACATAATTCCAGGAGATTTGTGAGAGCATAGGAAGGGAGAGGCCGACACAGAATGAAGGATGAATGACACAGATCTGTACAAATGATTTGCGTTTATTTTCTCTTTCATTTACAGTCAAGTTTTCTTTTTATGTTTATAAACAAAACGTTCAGATTGAGCTCAATGGAAGCAGCTCTTTACCTTGTATAATTCCAAAGAAGAATATTCGCACAACACAATATAAGCCACTCGCCCCCCCATATCAGGTAGGAGACGCTTTACCCGCGTGTAGAAAGCTGAAGGCAGGAAATCTCTGCCCTAAATTCTGTAGGATAAATAGTTAAACTGGGGGGTACAGTCACATTGGGCTAATGACACAGGAATTAATATGAATTGATGCCATTAGGCGCTGAAACACACATTTGAGCTTTGAGAATGATCCCCCTATGTGATAGGACAGACAGGTAAACAAGTAAATGTATGAATTCTGAACCTGAGAAATCCCAGCACTATAAAATGGAGTGAGTCGGAAATGGGATGTATATATAGAAGTTGGTCAGTCCGGCCTCAGGTTGAATGCCTTTAAAGTATGGGGGTCCGGGAGGTATAGTGGGTCCTAGAGGGGCACTGACTGATAAGCAATTCCATCAAAAATGCCAAAAAGTTTAAGGGCCCCTAAACGCATTTTGCCGTGGGGCCCCGTATGTTGTAGTGGTCAGTGGTAAGGGGGCCTTGGGTTTTGGGCGGATAGTCCCCGACTCACTGACTGTCTGGGTACCTGGATCAATTCTCTCATCCCCCCCATTACCCCAGTTAAAAGATTTTCTCCCCCTGACTTGGTTGATCCGCTCACTGCTGGTTTTGCAGGTTCCCGGGTCAGGTTAGAAACACACAACTTGCCGTTAGGGGTGGGGGCAGGGAAGGAGCCTAGCGGGTTCCCGGGTCAGGTTAGAAACACACAACTTGCCGTTAGAGGCGGGGACAGGGAAGGAGCCTAGCGGGTTCCTGGGTCAGGTTAGAAACACACAACTTGCCGTTAGGGGCGGGGACAGGGAAGGAGCCTAGCTGGTTCCTGGGTCAGGTTAGAAACACACAACTTGCCGTTAGGGGCGGGGGCAGGGAAGAAGCCTAGCGGGTTCCCGGGTCAGGTTAGAAACACACAACTTGCCGTTAGGGGTGGGGGCAGGGAAGGAGCCTAGCGGGTTCCCGGGTCAGGTTAGAAACACACAACTTGCCGTTAGGGGTGGGGGCAGGGAAGGAGCCTAGCGGGTTCCCGGGTCAGGTTAGAAACACACAACTTGCCGTTAGAGGCGGGGACAGGGAAGGAGCCTAGCGGGTTCCTGGGTCAGGTTAGAAACACACAACTTGCCGTTAGGGGCGGGGACAGGGAAGGAGCCTAGCTGGTTCCTGGGTCAGGTTAGAAACACACAACTTGCCGTTAGGGGCGGGGGCAGGGAAGAAGCCTAGCGGGTTCCTGGGTCAGGTTAGAAACACACAACTTGCCGTTAGGGGTGGGGGCAGGGAAGGAGCCTAGCGGGTTCCTGGGTCAGGTTAGAAACACACAACTTGCCGTTAGGGGCGGGGACAGGGAAGGAGCCTAGCGGGTTCCTGGGTCAGGTTAGAAACACACAACTTGCCGTTAGGGGCGGGGACAGGGAAGGAGCCTAGCGGGTTCCCGGGTCAGGTTAGAAACACACAACTTGCCGTTAGGGGCGGGGACAGGGAAGGAGCCTAGCGGGTTCCCGGGTCAGGTTAGAAACACACAACTTGCCGTTAGGGGCGGGGACAGGGAAGGAGCCTAGCGGGTTCCCGGGTCAGGTTAGAAACGCACAATTTGCCGTTAGATGCGGGGGCAGGAAAAGAGCCTAGCGGGTTCCCGGGTCAGGTTAGAAACGCACAAATTGATCAATCACGTCTGATCAGTGATCTGATTCACTAGGTGTGTATACGAGTCATTGGCTCAGGGAACGGTTACCTGAATCAGTGCAAGTAGGCCGGGCTTTTCTAGGTGTCTCTCCTGACCCAACCTGGAGATAACCTTGTGGGCATAACGAGGAAAAAAAATGTATACAAAATAGTAGATTTTGAAAACAATCTGTTTTCAGAACTAACTGTTGCCTTCTCAAGGCCTGTATGGCTATCCATCAAAAAAAGGCTGTAAATCCCACCAGATGAGGTCCTCGTTGGGTGGTGCATCGGCAAAGGCCCCACGTTAGGCAATGATTGCCAAATAAAGGTAAGGCCATCTTCTAACCTACTTTCTAGATGCCTCAAATGTGGCAACTGTTGGGTGAAGCCAATTAATCTCCGGATATTGCCATGATGGACCACAAAGTCTCAATAACCCATTTCTTATGTTTTTGTATGTAAAAGCAGCACTATCTGAGGCTATGTGCGCAGTAGGATAGACATGTTTGGGAACACATTGGTGGTGCTGGGTGAAATGACTTGCACCGAAACACTAGAAAGAAACACTAGTCTACATGTAGCAGCTAATGAGGACCTTGACTGAACAAGATGGAAGCTTGGGGAGCTGCAGACGATTGGTTCCTTCTGTGGTCTTATTGCCCTTACTAAGGACATGGGCGTTACCTGAAGCCTTCAGAGATATTTCCAGAAGACCATGTTATTAGAGGAGAAGGAAAGTCATTTTGGCATTTTACTACCAATGGATTCACCACATTAGAGCCACCTAGAACAATATATTTATTCAGCAGAAAGCTTTACTATATCTGAGTAAAGAGCCCTAGAAGCTCCCTCCGGTTACAGCTGCCATTTTAGCTTGGTCTTGGTAGCTTCCTGCTGCAGTTATAGCCGTTGGAAGCTCAGATCACACATTCCTAAGGGAGGGGGGAGTGAGTTCTTATGGGAGGGAGAGAGGAGAGAACTGGGCAGACTCAAGCCCCAAACCCGAAGGAGCCCTAAAAGAGAGGAAGTCTGATAACGATGAACATGAAGGAGACAAGAAATCCTGTGTTTCTTTGGATAGAGGACTCTGTGAGTGCTTATGGCTGTATTTACACAGACCTTTCTGATAAAGCTTACTTGGTTTCTACCTTTCCTTCTCCTTTAATATAAGTCTTTATGGCACCCTGATGCTGAATAGAGGGTGGGTTAATAATCAGACGTCTCCTCCTTGCAGTCTGGTGTTTTGCCAAAGAAACCGCCATTGATTGCCGTCATTCATAGGGCTGTCCATGTGTACTCAATAAACAAACCTGACCTACTCTTTGAATGTATCATCTGACCATTGAGGGTAAAGCACGCCCAGATCTATGTAAAGTAGCAGTGAGCCCATAATACTTTGTGCTGTGGATATTGCCGATCTTCCGTCCCATTATAAAGCAGCGCCGGGCAAGATCCGCCGACTCGTTCCAAAATGATAAATAACGACAGTTAGTAAATACTGACAAGTAGAATATGCGCTGCAGCATTTGGCTCCTCCCTCCATTGAGTTACTTATTTATCTCTCAGCAGGAACAGTCTCACTGGTGATTCCTACACTCGGAGGTCGGACCTACTCAGAATTCCCACAAGGAGGATCCCACTCACCATCCGTGTTTGTACAAAGTCATTGCTGGGAACACAGCAGAGAATTGAGCCAAGCTTTAGCCACCAATGGGATATGGCCTCCGTTATTGTTCACTTTGAGGCTTCTCTTTCTCCAGTTCATCCTAAATGGAAGGGAAACAGGGTAAGCACCTTCTATAGGGGAACAGAATACCTTGTTTATTTATTGGGCCGTAAGGTGGCCATACACGGGCAGATCTCAGCCGCCAATTCAGGTTCTTCAGACCAATTTGGCTGCTTATCTGCCCATGTATGGCCCATGGGCTTACCCGACCAATATCTGGCCTAAATACGCCCACTTCTTGATGGGGCAGGTTTGATTTTCCTATCAAATTGAGGATGCAGTCTGATGGCCCATATACCTGCCATCTTAATTATATTGTTTGGCCCTAGTACCAAACGATCAAAGTAGCGCAATATCACCCACCTTAGGTGAGGTCGCCAAATGAGCAGATCTTAGGGTGAAGACACACAGAGCTACTAGTGGCAACTACTTTTTAATGGCTACTAATCTCCCGAAAATCCCCTGCCATAGACAATACTGAGAATTGCCTCTGCTAAAGCACAATTCAGCAGGAACAGCCCCCTAAGTTTGCCCATAGCCTGTACAGAGAGATACCATAAAACTATAGCAGCATAGGGATTCCCCTGTACTAAGCACAATTCAGCAGGAACAGCCCCCTAAGTTTGCCCATAGCCTGTACAGAGAGATACCATAAAACTATGGCACATAGGGATTCCCCTGTACTAAGCACAATTCAGCAGCAACAGCCCCCTAAGTTTGCTCATAGCCTGTACAGAGAGATACCATAAAACTATGGCACATAGGGATTCCCCTGTACTAAGCACAATTCAGCAGCAACAGCCCCCTAAGTTTGCCCATAGCCTGTACAGAGAGATACCATAAAACTATGGCACATAGGGATTCCCCTGTACTAAGCACAATTCAGCAGGAACAGCCCCCTAAGTTTGCTCATAGCCTGTACAGAGAGATACCATAAAACTATGGCACATAGGGATTCCCCTGTACTAAGCACAATTCAGCAGGAACAGCCCCCTAAGTTTGCTCATAGCCTGTACAGAGAGATACCATAAAACTATGGTACATAGGGATTCCCCTGTACTAAGCACAATTCAGCAGGAACAGCCCCCTAAGTTTGCTCATAGCCTGTACAGAGAGATATCATAAAACGATGCCAGTATATAGAGGCAGTTATAAGGAATAGTAGATGTGCATTTATTCTACTTACCTCTCCACTAGATTTACTCCCTACTACATCCGTATCCTTTCCCGGCAGGTCACATGGCTTCTCCCCTGTGGGTTCCATGTTGGTTGAACCCGTAGGTGTAATGGTCGGCTCTTTGGGATCTGATTCATTTATTGTGGTTTCTTTTTCACAGTCCTTTTTAGTATCTCCCTCTTCCTTATTTACTTCTGACTCCCCTTTCTCTTCCGTCACCTTCCCATCCCCTGACTCTTCTGCTTCACTTTTCTCTGCTGAATCTCCCGTTGGGTTTGGTGTTTCCTCCTGGGTCTCAGTGACCGACTCCTCCATGTTCTGCTTTCCCTTTGGGTCAAACACATCATCTGTTTCTTGGGGTTTCTCCCCATTTTCTTTTGGAGTTTTACTTGTATCTACTTCATCCTCCGTCCCAAACTCTGTCTGGGATTTGCGGAACCTTCGGCTCGGGGGTCTGCGCTTTATGGAGCCTTTTGTACGAAGCTGCACAGTGAAAATACACATCAGTATCTCTGCTATCTTGGGGTGCTTATTTATACCCCTGGAACTATAGCGGGTTGACTGTTACCCCAATGTTTCTATATATCTGTAACCTTGTTATGGGCTAAGGGGGCCCAGCCTGAAGGCCAGTTAGGGGGGGATTTGGGGTGAGTGCTTATTTGTGCCCTGGGTACCCCTGGAACTATAGCGGGGTGACTGTTACCCCAATGTTTCTATATATCTGTAACCTTGTTATGGGCTAAGGGGGCCCAGCCTGAAGGCCAGTTAGGGGGGGATTTGGGGGTGAGTGCTTATTTGTGCCCTGGGTACCCCTGGAACTATAGCGGGGTGACTGTTACCCCAATGTTTCTATATATCTGTAACCTTGTTATGGGCTAAGGGGGCCCAGCCTGAAGGCCAGTTAGGGGGGGATTTGGGGTGAGTGCTTATTTGTGCCCTGGGTACCCCTGGAACTATAGCAGGGTGACTGTTACCCCAATGTTTCTATATATCTGTAACTTTGTTATGAATTATGGGGGGGGTCAGATAGGGGGAGATTTGGGGTGCTCATACCATCAGTTTGCTAACACATTATTCCTCTGATCTAAGCTCAGTTTAGCAGTTACAATGTACAGCAGGTTTCCAGACTTATGTTCAAGACTGCCTTTGCAATTAAAGTACAGACAGGACTAAATGTGTTTATCTGTTACACATATATTTGGGGAATTTATCAACACTGGGCAAATTTGCTCCTGGTCAGTAACCCATGACAACCAATGGAACTGTTGCGTTCACTGTTCCACCTGCAGCTGGCTGAAAAAGCCAATCACTGGTTGCTATGGGTTACTGCCCATATGCAGCTTTGTCCAGTGTTGATAAATGACCCCCACTGACCCATCTTGCACCCAATGATGAAAAAGCCAACAGGGCCCTTTTGTGGCTCACACTCTGTATAAACCTCCCTAGAAAAAGGAACAGCCAATACGATAGGAGCTTTGTGATTAGTAATTAGTATATTGTGAAGCATCACCTTAGCGGTACTCAGGGTATGGGCGCCCTCTGGTGGTTTTTCAAAACTGACAGGACCTTCGTCTGATTCGCTGGAACGAGGTTGGATCCCTGGGCTGCCGGGAGTTAATGGGGGGCTGCTGAACGGAGAGGTCATCACTTTCAGGCCGGGGCTCTTCGGCGACCCTATGCCCCCTGGTAGAAACACAACTGGTTGAAAAGCCAAATTGGCCTGTAAGGGTTACAAAGGAAGAATTTGTTATGTAGGAATGTACAGCCTATAGGCACACACACATTTCTAGCCTGTAACATGTCCTACTGTGACTTGCCAACATATTTCTCCCCAGCAGAGGGCACCCTTGCCCCAAGGACAAAGTACCACTGGTGCAAAAGTGCATCATTGTCTTCCCTGAGCAAGTGCTGTATGTTTGTATGTACTCACTTTGGCCTCAGTCTTGATTGGCCATTATGAGCAAAGATCCGTTAAGTGACCCGCCCAAGTGAGAGGGTTAAATATTCTCCTTGGAGCTCAAAAATGTATTATCTTTGCAGTTTTTAAATGGGGGTCACTGACCCTGGCAACCAAAAAACTATTGCTCTGTGAGACTCCAGTTTTATTGTTATTGTTACTTTTTTAACTTTCTTTTCTATTCAGCCCCTCCCCTATTCATATATCAGTCTCTGACCTAAACCACTCCCTGGTTGCTAAGGTAACTTGGGCCCTAGCAACCAAATCACCACTGACACAGAACTGGAGAGCTTCTGAACTGAAAAGGAAATAACTAAAAAAACGACAAATGATAAAAAATTAAGACCAATTGCAAATTGTCTCAGAATATTACTCTCTGCAGCGTACTAGAGATACCAGGGAACCCCATGTCACTCACCTGAAGCTTCTCTATACGGGGAGAACTTTTCACTTTGATTTTGGGCTGCACACAAGCTGGCGGGGAGACTCGCTAGATACAAAAGGGAACAAACTGAATAAAATGCAGTCAGACTTTTGTTTTCAGGTCACAAAACTTACATAAATTGCGAAAGTTACATGTGAGGTTACGTTAAAACTTACGCAAATTGCGTAACTTAAGCAAAAGTTGCCTAGCAACTGACGTAACTTGCGTAGAAACTTAGGTGACTTGCATAGAAGCAAAAGACAATGCAGAGAAGGGCAAACACCACTCACCCCCAATGAAATTTTGGTACTACATGCTTGTGTTCATGGGGGGCCCCATATAAATAACGTATGTGGGGCCCCAAAGTTTCTGATGGCGGCCCTGCTTTGGGGTGCATATGTGGCACAGCAGCACTATGCCTATTTAATAGGGTTACTTTGCTTCATAGTTTAAAAAATCATGATAATGTTATTACAAAATAGTTATATATTTGAACTGCAGTACCATTTCTCACCAGAGGTGGCAAACCACCTATTTTTTTAATTGGACTGCATTGTAATAGATCCAGGATCTTTGGGGGCATTTACTGTGTCCCCTGGCAGAAGTGTAAAACTACTAAGGGGTGCAAGAGGCCATGACACATGAGGTTAATGCGTGCTGCAGACTACAGGTACTACTGTGCAGCCATGGGAAAGGGGACTTTTCATATGTCTTGTTGTAGGGGGTGAGGGGGCAACTCAGTCCAGGAACCTTTTAACTGTAGACATGGGGGTTACATAGTGGAACTTACCTCTCCGTCATTGTGTACAACCTCGGGCTTGTGCAAGGGCAGGGAGCAGGGGGGTTTCCTTCGAGTTGGTTTTTGGGGAGGTATCTAGAAAGAGATTCAGTGACTTATCAATCAGCAATACTCACCAGTGAGAACCAGCAGTGCAGAAATATAAGCACACAGACACCGCTGTCGAGCAATGACATTTACACATAGCTATAAACCCTCAAGCCAGATATTGGTCAGGGGGTGCCTGTCGGTGGTGCCCATACATGGCCAGATAAGCTGCCTTACACGGGCTGAAATCTGCCTGTGTAAGGCCACCTTTGCTCTGCAGCAGGAAGCTGTGCTATGGATAAAGAAGGAGAAGCAAACTACAGAAATCCCTGGTTGCACAGGCCTCAGTGCTATGTCTCTTGCACCCAACCAGAAGCTGTGGCACTGCCAGGCTGAATAAGGCAGAAAACTGTTTTTTGGTCGATTTCCCCTTTACGTTTCACCCTGGGGGAGAGAAACAGCCAAATAGTTCTTAAACCGCAAAGACTGATAAATTCAGGCCCAGCTGCAGAGTTGCTCAGACTGTTTCTCTGCGTCATTCCTATATCTAACGTATCTGCCCCCCCCCCCCCATAACACAAACACTGACAGTTCCTGCTGGACTAAGCTATTAATGAAAACGTCCCGAGCCCTGATCCTATGCAGCCGGGACGCCCAGCGCACAAACATCGCCATTTGCTTCTTGCAGCAATGTCATTATTATTTCATAAATGCTTTGGGTTTCTTCCTGTACGTTCCATTAAATAGGCAAAGAAACACACATTCTCCATTTGTTTTGCAGGGTTACCTCTTTCCTTGGGGTGTTGCGCTGCTCCCCAAATATCCCAGCAAGCTTTGCCACAGATGGAACTGGGGTCTCCTCCGCTGAACCGACATCCACTGGTTTCCCCTGCGGCACAAATGGGAATTCATGCAATCCAATGGATATATTAGGGTAAATATAATGTATAAATGAAAACGCATTACATGGCAAACCAGAGCTGTGCAGTGTTCTGTTACCTATGGTTGGACATTGGCTGCAGTAATGCGGCCCATTAGTCCAATGCAGAAGATCCCCGGTGAGTTTTAGGGTTCAAGTCCCAAGCCAGGGGTACCCATGGTGCTTCCTAGGGGTTTGGGCACACAGGAAGCTATACTCTCATCCATTTATGTCTATTTCAAGGGAAAGTAAACTAAAGCAGTACTTATATCTGGCTCCCTTCCCATGGCCCATCAAGGAAATACAATATATCTCACTATTTATTCATCACCCAATGGGGGAAAAGCCAAAACTTCGTTGGGAAACCTCTTGATGCCTCCAGCAGGACCGCGTTATCATTCCTGTGCCAGGGACATTGCACAATATAAATTCTCAGACATGAGGTCAGGAGGGACATCCTCGCCACGTCCTCGAGGGGGGACTGTTTATCTTAGAGCATTCCGTCCATTGTGACTTTTCTCTATTATTTCATGAGATCATTTCTGTTTGTCCCCTCCTCCCCGCCGCTCCTTCAGCATGGCAGTGCTTGAAATATTAAGAATTCTCTAAATACTCAATAGAACAAGGGCCCTAAGGCTTCCAACAGCCAATTACAAAAAATTTCCAGACTTTTTGGCCTTAAAAGTCATCTCTCTTCCCCCTTCCCCAGCCAAATTCTGGGTTTAGTTATGGGAAAGTATGTTTATAATGTATATTAGATTCTTTTCCTTTTTTATGTCACTAGTATGGCTTGGATGTGCTGTTAAGCGCTAAAGATTACGGTTTGGGGTACCTAGATCAATAATACCCCCTCTCGGAGTAACCTTGGTGGCATAGATAGAGGGTTATATGTTTGGGTACCGCTGCCTCCTGTCCAAACAGCCTACACCATTTTATTTAGTGAGAAACTACAAGGTTACCAGTGCCGGAACTAGGGGTAGGCAGAAGAGGCACGTGCCTAGGGTGCCACGGTGGGTAGGGGGTGCAAGGCACCTACTTCTTCTGTCGTCTACCCTTAGTAAAGGCCCTCACAGTTTACTACTTCCCACTCGGGCCGTCATCGGACTGGTCAGGTTTCCTATCGCACCCAAAGAGCTTGGTCCGACACTGACGGACACTGATATTGATACTGTCAGTACAGAGTTGATTCAAGGACTGGGACTGGGCCCATTTCCCTTTTGGAGTCAGAATGGGAATTTTTAAACCACTATCCCCATCCAGTGGTTCACGAGCAACATGTAGGCGGCCATTTTTAAATCTCTGGCTTGGAGGCAACTTTTAGAAGCACACGGACACAGTTTCACTCCAAGCAGAGACTTGCAATCCATATAGAGATACCATATAGCCAATCACGTTCCTTACAGTATATTTTCATGCTTGTGTGGCTCATGAGTAAAAAAGGTGGGGGATCTCTGTTTTTAGCAAATCTGAGATGGTTTCAGAGGGTGTTTTTGCTATTACCTGGATTTATAAAATGTGGACAGAATGTTGAACTTGATGGACATGTGTATTTTCTTCTTTACCCCTTTATTCCTGAACCCTGGCACAGGGGATTCTGCATGATTTGCTTCTTATGTAGTGGAAAGCCATATGGGTGAAGACACACTGGGCTACTAGTAGCAGCTACTTTTTCACAGCTACTAAACCCCAGAAAATACCCTGCCATAGACAATACTGAGAATTGCCTCTGCTAAAACACACACAGAGACAGTTATTAGTAAATGTTCAGCATTGTTTATTTCAGTAGCCACAACAAGTAGCTGCTACTAGTAGCTCTGTGTGTCTTCACCCTATTTGTTCTTCCTCTGGGGCTTCTACTCAAGCACTGAAGATAAATGGCAAATTTTTCCAAATAATACAATAGAATGCATTTCTGTCAAAAAGTATCATGGCACCCAATCTAAAGTGGAAGAACACTAACCTCAACCCAGCGGAACCCTTGTGAAATGAATTGGAACACCAGGCTTGGTGCCCAACATCAGTGCCCAACCTCACTAATGCTCTTGTGGCTGAATGGAACCAACTCCCAGCAACACTGTTCCACCATCTAGTGGGAACCTTCCCAGAAGGGCAGGGGCAGTTATAACAGCAAAGGGAGGAGCAACCCAACTGAACCCCTGTGGGATGAATCGGACCCCCGACTTTGAGCCTGATCCCCAACATCAGTGCCCAACCTCACTAATGCCCTTGTGGCTGAATGGGAGCAACTCCCAGCAACCCTGTTCCACCATCTAGTGGGAACCTTCCCAGAAGGGCAGGGGCAGTTAAAGCAGCAAAGGGAGGGGCAACTCAACTGAACCCCTGTGGGATGAATCGGACCCCCGACTGTGAGCCTGATCCCCAACATCAGTGCCCAACCTCACTAATGCCCTTGTGGCTGAATGGGAGCAACTCCCAGCAACCCTGTTCCAACATCTAGTGGGAACCTTCCCAGAAGGGCAGGGGCAGTTATAGCAGCAAAGGGAGGGGCAACTCAACTGAACCCCTGTGGGATGGAACCCCGACTGTGAGCCTGATTCCCAACATCACTGCCCAACCTCACTAATGCCCTTGGGGCTGAATGGGAGCAACTCCCAGCAACACTGTTCCAACATCTAGTGGGAACCTTCCCAGAAGGGCAGGGGCAGTTATAGCAGCAAAGGGAGGGGCAACTCAACTGAACCCCTGTGGGATGGAACCCCGACTGTGAGCCTGATTCCCAACATCACTGCCCAACCTCACTAATGCTCTTGGGGCTGAATGAGAGCAACTCCCAGCATCCCTGTTCCAACATCTAGTGGGAACCTTCCCAGAAGGGCAGGGGCAGTTAAAGCAGCAAAGGGAGGGGCAACTCAACTGAACCCCTGTGGGATGAATCGGACCCCCGACTGTGAGCCTGATCCCCAATATCAGTGCCCAACCTCACTAATGCTCTTGTGGCTGAATGGGAGCAACTCCCAGCAACAATGTTCCAACATCTAATGGGAACCTTACCAGAAGAGTAGGGGCTGTTGTACCAACAAAGGTGCAACTTCATAATAACCCCCTTGGTTTGGGAATGTTGCGAATGACAGGCATCAGGATACTTTTGGCCATACAGAGTATTATAGATGTAATCATATTGCTACTGTGCTCCAGTATCAGCATACTAACAGCTGTTGATCTGCACAGTATTTGCCCGGCACATTGGCCAGGAAAGATTATAAATAGCTCAGCAGGAGTGGGATGTGGAG
Organism: Xenopus tropicalis; assembly: GCF_000004195.4. Taxonomy (NCBI): domain Eukaryota; kingdom Metazoa; phylum Chordata; class Amphibia; order Anura; family Pipidae; genus Xenopus; species Xenopus tropicalis. Next base: position 6,823,238 of record NC_030678.2, read on the forward strand.
ATGCCAGCCTACGGGCAGCACCAGGATAATCAGTGCCAGGAACAATTGTGGGACCAATGTCCTTGATGGGATCCCCCAAAATCTGTTTAAAACCAAACCCCCTCATTGCTGGTTATGCTTCACTCTCAGTTATAATCTTATCTGCGCCGAGGCTGCCCAGCCAACCCTCTGAATATTATCACTGTGCGGCAGATAAAGCAATCGCCATGGCACGGGACATGGAGACAACTGGGCGCGTTCATGGGACACCACCAAGTGAGGTCAAGGGAAGAGACATTCCGTAATGGAAATGACACGTCTGATTGCAGCTCTTTGGAGCCATCGCAGAAGGAAATCCAGTTGGGTTACAAAGGCTTCTGTATCGAGTGGGAAACAATCTCGTTTGGCCGGTTCGGAAACTCAGAAATGTCTGGATTCAATCACAAGGTCAGAGCCATGGGGGTCACTGTATATTAATGTGACTCTTTCATGTGAGACTGACTGGAAAACAACTGTATTGGGCCCAGTGGGAGGGGATTGAGGGCCCCAGTCCTGCTTGGGATGTTGGCCTGCCTGCTGTCCTCTGCAGTGAATTGAGGCATGTCTCTGTGGCACAAGGCTATTATTATTATTATTAACATTTATTTATAAAGCGCCAACATACCCCGCAGCGCTGTACAATAAGTGGGTTACATACATTGGACATACAGAGTAACATATAAAGCACCCAATAACCGATACAAGAGAAGAGGGCCCTGCCCAAAAGAGCTTACAATCTACAAGGAGAAAGGGTTGAGACACAAGGTGTGGGAATATATAATATATACATATATATAGGTGCCACACCAGCAACTGACTATATACACTATAATAGCCTTAAGGGTTCCCTCTCCATTCCCACTACCCAGCCATCCCCTACCCTTTAACTTCCCTCCTCCAATCATTGTATCCCCATTGCCTCCTAATGAGCTGCTTCTGTTGTTGCCTCCATTCATTTTCTTTTGTTCTATGGATGCACTGAATCCACTATTTTCAGGATTCGGCCAAACCCCAAATCCTTCGTAAAGGGTTCGGTATAGGTAAGGGTTAAAGAGTGCTGCGTTGTGATTCGGTTTGGCCAGGAGCATGGATTCAGCCAAATCCGAATCCTGCTGAAAAAGGCCAAAAAGGCCGTAATTTTTCCAATCAAACCTCCTTTGCCTGTCCTGTTTTCCACCCATTCCCTGGCTCCAGCCCTACCTACTTCCATCCCGCTCCTGCCTCTGTCTCCACCTACATAGATACCCCTGGTTCCCTTTCTGCACCCCCTCTCCCTCCCACGTAAAGGTGCAATCATCCCATTTACCCCTCTGTCCCTAGAGGCTCAGGTCACACTGGGTGTATATGAAATATACAGTGAAAGGTGCAGCATACATCTAATTGCACTGTATAAGTGAAATAGTATTATTCATAAACAGCTAAAGGAATAAGGAACAGCTGCACTGAGGCTGCTGGGAGATGTAGTGTGGCAATAAGGGCAGAGCCTGGCTATAGCCGGAGACGCCTACAAGAGAATATATTGTAAATGATAGACAAGTTCCTCGAAACAGGCAGATAATATGATCAGGTCCCCCTGCAATCTAGTGCCCTGGAAGCCTAAACTGTAATATAGGATCGTTAGGATTAATTAAAGCTTAGTTGCCTGGACTATAAAAAGAGCATTCCCCCCGCTGGGCTATCACCTTGCAGCTCCACGCTGAGTCAATACAGGGAATGCACATTCCATCCACTGTTTAATGACACATTAAAGTGACAGTTTTGAGGGTGAAGCTATAGAGGAGCCAGACTTTGCAGCTGTTGGGGGGCACAGGAGGTATAGGGGGCCCCGTCTTAATGCTACATGGGAACCCCTTGACTTATGGGGGACTATATGGAAAAATAACATAGTCAAACCCTTATTAGCAGACTTAAAGTATGGAGATCCAAATTACAGATCCCTTATCCGGAAAACCCCAGGATCCAAGCATTCTGGATAACAGATCCCATACCTGTAGCAACGGACTGATCTGTAGTTGCCATGTTAAATGGCCGGCTCCTATTCTCTACACTGATTGGACACCAGGCTCAGTGCTCGAGATGCCTCTAGAGTTGCTGACAAGTTGCAATTGGCTGATTCCTTTCCCCAAAGGGACTTCTGGGAAAAAAGAAGCAGCGATCAATGAGGACCAGAAGTTCTTCTGTGTTTAAATACTGTGTTTAACCTTTTGTTGTAAACACACAGAATAGATACTGAGGAGTTTCTGCTCTAAGCTCTGAAGTGTCTGATCCCATTGTAATCGCCTGAAAGCTGCCAATGAATTGTGGCTTATTCAGGCTTAGAGGTGTATATAATAAGCTTATTAGGGAACAGTTTGTCTAGCTCTTCCCCCCCCCCATAGGAAAAGCTCCTTCAGCAAATGGCTACAGTAACCAGGCAGACCCTCTCTTCTGCATAGTCTGTGCCTGCAGGACTACACTTCCCAGCATCCTCTCCCCCACCAACTCTGCTAGGCATTCTACCTTGGCTGCAGGTTGTCAGTTGTGGCTCCAAGTGCTCAGCATTGGAATCAGTAGGGAGAAATTCCAGGTATCATAGTCATGTAATGTTATAGGAATATTGACATGGGAAACCATGGAAAACAAAACCCATCAGTTAATAGAGCTTCTCCAGCAGAATCCTGCATTGTAATCTGTTTTTCCCATGGGGCTAGCCATATTCTTCATTTCCCAGGGTGCCACAGCCATGTGACCTGTGCTCTGATAAACTTCACTCACACTTTACTGCTGCGCTGCAAGTTGGAGTGATATCCCCCCCCTCACCCCCAGCAGCCGATCAGCAGAACAATGGGAAGGGAGCAAGATAGCAGCTCCCAGTAGGTATCAGAATAGCACTCAATAGTAAGAAATCCAAGTCTGGCTTGGGACTCCTCCAGTTACATGGGAGTAGGAGAAACAATAGGTTAGCTGAAAGCAGTTCTAATGTGTAGCGCTGGCTCCTTCTGAAAGCTCAGACTCAGTCACACTTTTCTGCTGCGCTGCAAGTTGGAGTAATATCCCCCCCCCCTCACCCCCAGCAGCCGATCAGCAGAACAATGGGAAGGGAGCAAGATAGCAGCTCCCAGTAGGTATCAGAATAGTAAGAAATCCAAGTCCGGCTTGGGACTCCTCCAGTTACATGGGAGTAGGAGGAACAATAGGTTAGCTGAAAGCAGTTCTAATGTGTAGCGCTGGCTCCTTCTGAAAGCTCAGACTCAGTCACACTTTTCTGCTGCGCTGCAAGTTGGAGTAATATCCACCCCCCCCCCTCACCCCCAGCAGCCGATCAGCAGAACAATGGGAAGGGAGCAAGATAGCAGCTCCCAGTAGGTATCAGAATAGTAAGAAATCCAAGTCCGGCTTGGGACTCCCCCAGTTACATGGGAGTAGGAGAAACAATAGGTTAGCTGAAAGCCGTTGATAATGAGTGAACTGATCATTCATTTAGGCTGAACAACTGGATCAAATTGACAGAATGCAGGCAGCCGGGATGGGGACCCCATCAATGCACAGATGCACTTCTCACCCCGATGGGATTTTTAAGCACTGATTTCAGACAGGCCCATCTGAGGGTCCCATACACAGGACTGGGACTGAGTTGGTTGGCAGTTATTATTGGCCTGTGTATGTATATATATATAATATATATATATATAATAGTGCTCACAGCCCTGGCCTAACATTCTCCACTAAAAGTGCTCCACAGAGGAGGATGGAAGGACTGGAAGCCACTCCATATGGCATTCTCTGTGTGGTTTGGGATGTGATAGCGCCAGTGGGAACGGCCATGTGATTGTAAATGTGTAGGTCACAAGGGTGAAATAAAACATCCCTGGGCACGGCACCAAAAATTTGTTAATGGGGTCTCATTACTCTTCCCCAGCATTTACTTATATCCCATGTGATCATGGAAATAATTTCACTCAGATACAGACACAAGGGGTCCCAGTACAGAACAGATGCAAGGAACAATGATTACAGTATAATACATAAAACAGAATATCAGTACAGGTATGGGACCCGCTTTCCAGAATGCTGTGGGGTTTTCTGGATAATGGTCTTTCCGTAATTCGGATTTCCTACCTTAAGTCTACTAAAAAAATGATTTAAACAGTAATTAAACCCAATAGGATTGTTTTGCCTCCAATAAGGGTTAATTATATCTTAGTTGGGGTCAAGTACAGGTACTGTTTTATTATTACAGAGAAAAGGGAATCATTTAACCATTAAATAAACCCAATAGGGCTGTTCTGCCCCCAATAAGGGGTAATTATATCTTAGTTGGGATCAAGTACAGGTACTGTTTTATTATTACAGAGAAAAGGGAATCATTTAACCATTAAATAAACCCAATAGGGCTGTTCTGCCCCAATAAGGGGTAATTATATCTTAGTTGGGATCAAGTACAGGTACTGTTTTATTATTACAGAGAAAAGGGAATCATTTAACCATGAAATAAACCCAATAGGGCTGTTCTGCCCCAATAAGGGGTAATTATATCTTAGTTGGGATCAAGTACAGGTACTGTTTTATTATTACAGAGAAAAGGGAATCATTTAACCATGAAATAAACCCAATAGGGCTGTTCTGCCCCCAATAAGGGGTAATTATATCTTAGTTGGGATCAAGTACAGGTACTGTTTTATTATCACAGAGAAAAAGGAAACCATTTTTAAAAATGTGAAATATTTGATTACAATGGAGTCTATGGGAGATGGCCTTTCCGTAATTCAGAACTTTCTGGATAATGGGTTTCAGGATAAGGGGTCCGATACCTGTACAGTATCACTCACTGCTGTAGTACAGTTACAATGTAATCCAGGCCCCAACTATGATTCAAAGTAGGCCCTGGCATTTCAAGTACAAAGAAGCCCCCCAGCAGCCCAATACATAGTGACTGTCTATGGCATCTTATAGCAGCCCCTCTGGCATTTCCCAGAATCTACAGCTTGCCAGTCCGGGCTTGGTGTAATCACAGATATAATATACAGTAAAATACAATGGAGGTATAGAACTATGCAGTACATAACATAGTACAGGTATCGGACCCCTTATCCGGAAACCCGTTATCCAGAAAGCTCCGAATTACGGAATGCCCGTCTCCCATAGACTCCATTTTAATCAAATAATTCAGAATTTTAAAACTGATTTCCTTTTTCTATGTAGAAATAAAACAGAACCTTGTAATTGATTCCAACTAAGATATAATTAATCCTTATTGGATGCAAAACAATCCTATTGGGTTTAATTAATGTTTTATTGATTTTTTGGTAGACTTAAGGTATTGAGATCCAAATTACGGAAAGACCCCTTATCCGGAATACCCTTGGTCCCGAGCATTCTGGATAATGGGTCCTATACCTGTACTATGTACAGTATATAAAAGCATCACTACAGTTCAGTGGCATGATAATGATTCTGTATATTGTTATCCCATAGGCATACAGTCACAGTGACAGAATTGTGCCGTACACTACAATGGAATCACAGTATTATACAGGATCGATATTGGTAAGTACCCAGTAGACTACAGCACAACATATTGGCAATGAGAAAACCCCCTAAAATTTCAATGTTCATGCATTTCCCTATAGGCTGAAGCTCACTCGCTGGGTCCTACAGTACACCCAGGGCACCAGATCCCAACTAGACACTGTTTTCCCCCCACTCTGGGCTCTTGGATAATGGAAATGTATATTGTTTTGCAGTAAAATAGGCATAATGTTACAATGGCATCACAGTATGTACAATATAGCACAGATATATAGATATACAACATAGAGTACATAGGTATATGCAATACAGAACATAGCATAGGTATATGCAGTACTAATGGTGAACACTATGAGCCTGGTATAGTGCAATACTGCAGATATACAGACCACCCATAGGGATGCCATAGCTGTTGTTGATCTGCAAGTCTCAGTATCCAAGGCGATACCGGGAGTTGCAATTCAGCAATAGCGCAAGGGCCATAGCTTGGGCAGTTCTATTCCTCCCTGTGCCTACAGGTATCTGTTGTGGCTCCACTCACAGTGACTGAGATCCCTCTGCGCTCTAAAGATCCACCACCTGAATGCGAAACGCATGGGGCAGGATCCCAGGTCCCTGGAGATTAAAGGGAGGATGTAACAGCTGTGTAATGTGGGTCAGCAGCGAGCATCCCTACTGTGGGAGACAATAAGGAGGCGTCCCTAGGGAGGGGGAAAGCTCACTTCTATTTATAAGAGATGCAGGACATTCTAAAGCAAAGAGGAGACCTTCCCAAAGCTGAGGGTACAGTTAAGCTCCAATCTGACAGTTGAGGTGGGTGGCAAGGGGACGAGAGCAAACATAGCCCGGGAATAAATCTGAAATCACAGTTATAACCTCTCAAAGTGGTATCAACACAGAGGATCTAATAAGCAGTCACGTGGTGTCTAATATAGAGTGACATACCCAGCATTCCTTCCCTGCTGTCAGCTAGCTGTGCTATGTTTAAAGAGACAGCGCTTGGATTCCAGAGACTGCCCCATGAGGGAGTGGCAGAGGCAACGGGATAGAACAGGAGGAGCTCGCTGCTTGGTTGTTGCTAATGATAAATCAGCTGCTGCACCCCCCCCCCCCCCCCCTTAGCTAATACAGAATATTAAAGCGGCAGTATATATATGTTCTTTGTCATCTGAAAGTAAACCACATTTCCATTGCGTTGTGTTTTTCATTTTAACCGTTCTTCTAAACCATAAAGGAACAGTTCAGTGTAAAAATGAAACTGGGTAAAATAAAAAATGTTTTCAATATAGTTAGTTGGGCAAAATTGTAATCTATTAAGGCTGGAGTGGGCAGATGTCTAACATAATAGCCAGAACACTACTTCCTGCTTTACAGCTCTCTAAGCTGTTAGCAGTCAGTAACCAATCAGTGACTTGAGGGGGACCATATGGGACATAACTGTTCACTTGGTCAGATTCAAATGCAAACTATACAAACCTATATCTTACATATCTTACATATAAAGCATATATACCAATATCTATACTGTAGTATATCTATATATACCAATATCTATACTGTAGTATATCTATATATACCAATATCTATACTGTAGTATATCTATATATACCAATATTTATACTGTAGTATATCTATATATACCAATATTTATACTGTAGTATATCTATATATACCAATATTTATACTGTAGTATATCTATCTATATATATATATATATATATATATATATATATATATACCGGTGCTTGGAGAAAGGTACCGCTCACACAGGTCTTAGGTTCAGTGTTGAAGTTTTATTATAGAGGCAAGAGAACTGACGTTTTCGGCTGCAACACCAGCCTTTGTCAAAGTTACAAATACAAGTGAGCAAAAACCTTATATACAGTGTTTGGCAGGAACACCAACGGACAATAACGTGAACGTGTGGGACACCCCCCAAAGATTCAAACGTGATGACATCAAACCATACATGTAAACAATCCAATCCAAGTCACAAAATAAAATATATTTAAATAATAACAAGAGAAAGAAAAACGGAACAACAGATACGGATGTGTGTTACCAAAATGGGGGAATACAATATGACACCTTGCAACTGAAAATATTGGTAATATGGGGAACAAAGTAAACCCAGTGTGCCTGCGTGATAAGATTGGGATAGGTGGTTTTATAGCGCTGGTCCTATCTTGTTAAGCGCTTTTGTCGACGTAAAAATCAAATAAATCTCCCATTTTTTTATGTCGACAAAAAGCGCTTAACAAGATAGGACCAGCGCTATAAAATCACCTATCCCAATCTTATCACGCAGGCACTGAACCTAAGACCTGTGTGAGTGGTACCTTTCTCCAAGCACCTGTAAACATTTTGTTGGGACTGCACCCAGGCACATTTACCAGCTTTACACGTGAGTGCCGGCTTCTGCTGCATATTATATATATATACCAATATCTCTACTGTAGTATATCTATATATACCAATATCTCTACTGTAGTATATCTATATATACCAATATCTCTACTGTAGTATATCTATATATACCAATATCTCTACTGTAGTATATCTATATATACCAATATCTATACTGTAGTATATGTATATATACCAATATCTATACTGTAGTATATCTATATATACCAATATCTATACTGTAGTATATCTATATATACCAATATCTCTACTGTAGTATATGTATATATACCAATATCTATACTGTAGTATATGTATATATACCAATATCTATACTGTAGTATATCTATATATACCAATATCTCTACTGTAGTATATCTATATATACCAATATCTATACTGTAGTATATGTATATATACCAATATCTATACTGTAGTATATCTATATATACCAATATCTCTACTGTAGTATATCTATATATACCAATATCTATACTGTAGTATATGTATATATACCAATATCTATACTGTAGTATATCTATATATACCAATATCTCTACTGTAGTATATCTATATATACCAATATCTATACTGTAGTATATGTATATATACCAATATCTATACTGTAGTATATCTATATATACCAATATCTATACTGTAGTATATCTATATATACCAATATCTATACTGTAGTATCACAGTAGCCTATGATATTATACAATAAGTTTGGTGAAGGTGAATTGCCCTTTAAATTGGAGCTAAAGATCTGAATGGAACTGGGTTCTTTGAATCACTCTATGAAGTTAGAAATATCAGCGACATCTTTAAACTTGGAATATGTTTCCCATTCCACAGATGGGGGAATCAATAATATTTTTCAACGAACTGCACCCTTGCTGTCCCCCGGCTCGCTTACTAAGTGCATGTGTGTAGCCAGATCCTTACATCATACCAATGGGGTACCCGGGGCACTCGCTCATTATGTACATGGGTTTGCCCTAGCACCGGGAGCTCACTCCCAATGTGGGGGGGGGGGGGCACAGCCCTCAATAGGGTGCACTGAATGCAGAAAAAAATCAAGATCAAGAACCACTTAAAGGGTAACTAAAGCTCAAAGTTGCTAGAACTGCTACACATTATATTTTGGATTTCTGTACCAGCCCAAGGCCTCACAGCCCTTTAGCAGGGAAGATCTGTGCCTCCATAGATGCCCCCAGTAGCCCCACATCTTCTGTTCTGCCAGGGTCAGACTGGGGGGTGCAGGGCACACCGGGGCTCCCGCCCCAGGGGCCCTGCAGGTGCCCCTGCCAGCTGTGTCCCCTAACCCCCCACAGCGTCCCCCACCTGATGTCCTCCCCTGACCTCGCGTAAATTTAATGCGTCAGGAGAGGAACGGTCGGGCAGGGGGGCGCCAGCAAGGGTCGTGTCTGGCCCGCCGGGGCCCACTGGGATTTTTCTCGGTGTTCCCTGTGTTCTGCTGATTCCCAGAACATACTCTGGGCTGCTGTCACTTACCTGCACTTAGGGACCCACTCACAGTGTACAATATAAGTCATAATACTTAATAATTAGTTCATATTCACATTTCACGGCAGCTCAGAAACCAGTACAGTCTGCATCAGAATTTAATAATCAGCCCTGTAGCATCAGCTTCTATGACAGAAGTAACATCCCTTTCTGACAGTGTTTTGATGATTATCCACACCCTCAGGCTTAGCTTCGCAACTGAGCACGTGCACTGACACACAAAAGTTGCCTAACAAGATCCAAGATGGTGAGCTCCTGTGGACAATCTTGAAGGTGTGTTATAGGGCCGCTGAACCTCTGGGCTGATACTGTAGGTTAATTATATATATGTATATATATAATTTCTGGCAAACTACACTGTAATGGGGTAAGTGCCTATACGTGGCCATACACGTCAAGATCCGGTGGCTTGGTGAGGTCGCCAAGCGAGTGGATCTTCTCCCAGTATCCCCACCTACGGGTGGGCGATATCGGGGGAATTTAGGCTAATTCAGTCTGGGGCCAAACAATCGAATTATAATGGGCGCAGTCGGTTCGGGGACCGCATCAAGGAGCCGATGTGGCCCCCAATCCGACTGAATTTTTTAACCTGCCCGATCGATATCTGGCTGATTTCAGGCCAGATATCGGTCGGGCAGGCCCGTCTGTAGTGCCCATACACGGGCCGATAAGCTGCCGAATCTGTCTAAGGGACCGATATTGGCAGCTACAATTGCCCCGTGTATGGGGACCTTAATACCCCAGAGGCCTGTGCCCCAAGGCCCCTAAGTATCAAGTTGCACCACTGTCTCTGACTCTTGAGTAAATAGGACAAACTCTGTGACCAGTGACAAACAAATGGGAAACGTGGCGAGTATATTAGTGCGCGGCACAGACAGCCTGTCAGCAGTTTCACCCCCCCCACGTGACCTCAGCGTTACAGTAGTGCGAAATTCTTGCACGCTGCCCCTGGTCGCGAAAGAGGAAACATCTGTAGCGAGAACGGAAAGCGCAGGAACGATCAAAGAAACAAACAAACAAAAAAAAAAATCTCATCATTGTCGTCACCCAAAACAGCAGAAATGATCTGAAAATAGACTCCCACGCTGCGGGGGAACAGGTGCATCCTGGGAAATGGCAGCCATCTCACAAACTAGGCCTCAGTGCTACCAAACATAATGGGAAGATACAGAAGGGAACGCAATAAACTGTTAATGGGACCCACTGGTTCCTCACTGCTGCACTGATTCTACCACAGACTTCAATTCTAAATCTCACGTGTCACTTCCTGTTACCGCTACAGTTTCCTGCGTGGCCCTTGAGCTCTAGTACCGTGCAGTTTTATTTGTTTAAAGTCATTTTCTGCTTTTCCTCTCCATTTATTTTGCAGGTGCCCCCCCCCCCCCCAGGCTGCAGAGAAATAACCTTTACCGAAGGCTACCTTATATTTGCAGCACTGCTGCCTGGAGAGACCTGTGACTGATGTGGCTAGGAGATTGGTGCGCCACTATTGGCATAGACCCTCTCAATGTGTCCACTGATGTGGCCACATTCTGCTTCGTTCTGCTTCCATCAGCCCCGGAGAATGTGTCATATATCTAACAAAGCTGTCAGGGGAGCTGGAGAAAGCTTTGCACGCTGTATCACGGACTAAAATAACACATGGCTGCTTGGGTTACAGATACAGCATGGCGGCGGCAGCCAGGGTACAGATACAGTAACACATACAGTAAGATATCCCTCTGGGTTCATTTTCTGCCCACCTTTCCGTATCTGATGTAGGTTTTGCCCCCTCACCCCTCCCACTGTGCATACATACAGGACCGCCATCAGAAATCACTGGGCCCCTCACAACAAAATTTTCTGGGCCCCCCTCCCATAATTACAAAGGACACACAGACATAAAAATTATTAGGGCCCCCCCTTCCATAGTGCTCCCTAACGCTATGCTGGCCAGGCCCCCCCTAACACTATGCAGGTCAGGGCCCCCCTAGCGCTATGCTCGCCAGGGTTCCCCCTGGCGCTATACTGGCCAGGTCCCCCCATACACAATGCCCCCAATTGCCCCCATACACAGTGCCCCCCATACACAGTGCCCCCAATTGCCCCTCATACACAGTGCCCCCCATACACAGTACCCCCATACACAGTGCCCCAATTGCCCCTCATACACATTGCCCCCAGACAGTGCCCCCCATAGAAAGTGCCTCCATACACAGTGCCCCAATTGCCCCTCATACACATTGCCCCCAGACAGTGCCCCCCATAGAAAGTGCCTCCATACACAGTGCCCCCAATTGTCCCCCATACACAGTGCCCCCATAGATAGTGCTTCCCGAAGACAGTCTTCTTTGGCTTGGGCTTCTTCGGCGGCTCCGGCAGCTCCATTGGCGGCTCTGATGACTTCGGGCTCCTCCGCAACACAGGCCCTTTTATAAGGTTGTGCCCTGTGCGTACTGACGTCACGCGTAAGCGTGGGGCATGACCAATCAGATGACAGGGCCCGGCCGTAATAGATTAAAGTGGCCCCGACCAGTCAGAAAACTTTAGCACGGCCGTGCCCCCTTTAAAAGTGAAGATTGGCCGGGCCCAGGACAACTGTCCCCCCTGTGCCCCCCTGATGGAGGCCCTGCATACATATAAAAGCTACATGCTGATTCGCTGTGCCATTGCCCTCAGAAACCATTGCAGTCTGCATCTAAGCAGGGGGTTTTTTGAGGTTGGTATTTTGCTCCCTCCTGGTTACACTCAGTGACCGGATGTGTCCCAGCGTTTCCCATTTCAGACGCACAAGATGGTTTGTTATGATGAATTGTAAGCGAACGCGTGTGCCGGATACTGGCAGCCTCTGCCGCTCACATAAACACTTAGTAAATCAAGGCGCACGCGGAAGGGAGGCGGAATTTGTATAAAGTGCAGCCGGGACTGTTGGTCCGAGCCTGAAGCCACCCAATAGCTGGAGTACAACCGTTTAATCGCCCAATAAGGGCCACCATTACAAATATAATAGGGGTGCACCCAGGGCTGGAACTAGGGGTAGGCAGAAGGGTCAACAATGGGGGGGCGCCAGGCAGGTACCTCTTTAATTTACCCCTAGTCTGCGCTCCCTTGTCATTGCCCCCACCCCTTGTCATTGTGTGGAATGGACAATGACCCTGCCCCTCCTGCCAAGGTGGTTGACCGGGTTGCCTAGGGTGCCTGGTTGGCTTGGCCCACCGCTGGATGCACCAAATCCAGGATTTGGTTCAGTATTTGGCCAAATCCAAGCCATTTTAGGTAGGATTTGGCCAAATCCTAGAGCCAAGCGAACCAAATCCAAACCCTACTATATCCTACTTGAACTTCAGTGAATTCTGTTTCTGGCTTCAGATTCAGATCGGTATTGGGCTGCGCCCATACGCAAGGATTTGGGTGAATACTTCATTCCAGGGTTTGGTGCATCCCTAGTTTATTATACTGGCAAGTACTTGGGGGGGGCATGGTGTAATGGGAAGGGGATTGGGATGTTACTGGATGGATTAGGGTGGGTCCAGCAAGCAGCGGAGGGCTGTTTGTGTGGCGTGTAGTGTGGGTGGTATCTGCAGCGGTCGGAGGTTGGGTTCCCAGTGGGCCCAAAGTACTTTAGTCTGACAGTGGAGATGGTCAGAGAATTACAGTACATTGCCAATAAACTGTTAATACCACCCCCCAGCTAAGTCACCTCAGTCAGCAATCTCTGTCCTTGGTTTGGGCCATAGGACTCTCAAAGACCTCTGACACGGCCTACTGTTCTGTGTCCCCCCGAAAATGGCCCTGGGACCATGAGGTGCAGACCCAGTGGCCGTTGGGGGCTTGGGACAGAAAGGGGTCCGCCAAGGACATGAAGTCCCCCCACCTCACCAGATGTAAATGAAGCTGGATGAAGTATCACAGGGGTGGTTGTAGGGCTGCCATAAAGCAATTTTTGGAGATTAGGTTACCCTTCTGCCTAGAACTCCCAGCATGCACCTGTTGCTAGACTACAGCTCCCAGCAGGCCCTGCTTTTTTTGCTGCTCATGCTTAATATGGGGTATATTTAGCTACGGGGTAAGGTTCCAACCCTCGGTGTACATAGGGGAGCAGGGGGAGAAGGTCGCATTGTAGCAGACTTCCCTATAAACAATCTTGGCATGCTTGGGATTCTATTCTACATGACTCCCGCTCCTTCCCATTGTGGTTAATGGGAATCTTTTAGCAAACACAGCTGTTCCTGCTGAACCTCTCATTCTCCAAGCAGGAACCTCAGGCATCAGCTTAGCATTTTCGGTAAAGTCAGACCTAGCAGCGGTCAAAATATAGATATAAGGGCATGTACCCTGGGGCATTTAAACCCGTTTTGCCCACAGTAGCGGATACCAATGCAAAAAAAAAAAAAAAAAGCGCCTGCTTCCTATTGTCCAACACTGGGATTCCAGGAATTCCAGGGTTAAATATGATCAGGGTGTCGATAAGAAACTATTCTGTGGCAGGGAGTTGCAGCCCGAAGCATTTCAGCCATAGATGAATCACAATATTCAGCAGTTTGTCTATAGGGCAGCTGCCATCATGGGGAGGTGGACTTGGCCAGTGATCTGCTAGATCCTAGTTCACAGGGGCCGTACACCCCCATATTCAACATAAAACTTTCCTGGTTCTGCCAAGTCACAGAGAAAGCAAAAACCAAGATTACCAGTCCACAGAGAAGCCCTTTGTATAATGAACTCAAAGGCTGCAGCTAGGAGTAGGGGAGGGGTTGTTTATACAGAGCTCATATCTACATTTGAACAAATTACCCTGTTTACAGAGAGAGTTCAAAACAAAACAGACTTCCATAAATATGACTTTTTTATATTATAAAAAAATGCAGAATGCCTATTTATTGTGCTGTTGTTAAGCAAAAGTGTATATAGGTGTGTACTGTCCCTTTAAGTGTATATAGGTCTGTTTCGCCATAACGCCATTTAGAACCATGAACCCAAACTTGCAGGCAGCCATTCGTCATTAACATTTACTAGCCCGGTGCAGTAAAAACATTAAAGGGGAACTATACCCAATTTGCAACATGAAATAAATGCAATTAGTATTTAGCAAACAGAAGCACTGGCCTAGGGTATCAGATAAGCAGTCACAGCCACTAGGGTGTCCCTAACATTTTGCCCCCCCTCCAGTGATTTTCCTTCTCCTGTAAAAGGGCAATTTCATTGTTTGCATTTTCTGGTACTTGTGTGACTGCGTCTACTTCCTCTCTGGGAAGAACAGCTGTGCAATCTTGCTTTTTGGCAGGTATTCTAGATATCCTGAGCAGATGTCTCAAAAGACCCAAAGCAGGATAACTTGGCCTTTATCTGAAAGGCGGAGTTACATTACAACACTGCTTCCTTGAGAGGCCTCTGACTGATATAATTTTGAGATGTGGAAAGATACAAAGATATTCTGTTTGCAACAGAGAACAGACAACTGTTAAAGGTTCTGTATGATAAAAATGGGGGAAGGGGTTGTGTGTTTATAACTTGTCCTTTAAAGACTTTGGTGATTACTTGTAAATTCTGCTATTCGAGAAACTCTGGTCTTTGTCACATTTCCCTCTCTGGGAGAATCAGTTCAGGGTTTCCGGTGCATCGGCCTCTTCTGCTGTGAAGCAATGTTACTACAGCCTTGGCACCGAAATGTACTCTGTAGGGCATCAGTTACAGGGATGTTTATATTTTATATCTAGTAGCAGTGGGATAATAGCCTCTGGGAATGGACTGGGGCTGTGGGATAGCAGGTATAGTAGGGAGAGATGGTGCCTATAGTAGCAGTGGGGGGATAATAGCCTCTGGGAAGGGACTGGGGCTGTGGGATAGCAGGTATAGTAGGGAGAGATGGTGCCTATAGTAGCAGTGGGATAATAGCCTCTGGGAAGGGACTGGGGCTGTGGGATAGCAGGTATAGCAGGGAGAGATGGTGCCTATAGTAGCAGTGGGGGGATAATAGCCTCTGGGAAGGGACTGGGGCTGTGGGATAGCAGGTATAGTAGGGAGAGATGGTGCCTATAGTAGCCGTGGGGGGATAATAGCCTCTGGGAAGAGACTGGGGCTGTGGGATAGCAGGTATAGTAGGGAGAGATGGTGCCTATAGTAGCAGTGGGATAATAGCCTCTGGGAAGGGACTGGGGCTGTGGGATAGCAGGTATAGTAGGGAGAGATGGTGCCTATAGTAGCAGTGGGGGATAATAGCCTCTGGGAGGGGACTGGGGCTGTGGGATAGCAGGTATAGTAGGGAGAGATGGTGCCTATAGTAGCAGTGGGGGGATAATAGCCTCTGGGAAGGGACTGGGGCTGTGGGATAGCAGGTATAGTAGGGAGAGATGGTGCCTATAGTAGCAGTGGGGGGATAATAGCCTCTGGGAAGGGACTGGGGCTGTGGGATAGCAGGTATAGTAGGGAGAGATGGTGCCTATAGTAGCCGTGGGGGGATAATAGCCTCTGGGAAGAGACTGGGGCTGTGGGATAGCAGGTATAGTAGGGAGAGATGGTGCCTATAGTAGCAGTGGGGGGATAATAGCCTCTGGGAAGGGACTGGGGCTGTGGGATAGCAGTTATAGTAGGGAGAGATGGTGCCTATAGTAGCAGTGGGGGATAATAGCCTTTGGGAAGGGACTGGGGCTGTGGGATAGCAGGTATAGTAGGGAGAGATGGTGCCTATAGTAGCAGTGGGATAATAGCCTCTGGGAAGGGACTGGGGCTGTGGGATAGCAGGTATAGTAGGGAGAGATGGTGCCTATAGTAGCAGTGGGGGGATAATAGCCTCTGGGAAGGGACTGGGGCTGTGGGATAGCAGGTATAGTAGGGAGAGATGGTGCCTATAGTAGCAGTGGGGGATAATAGCCTTTGGGAAGGGACTGGGGCTGTGGGATAGCAGGTATAGTAGGGAGAGATGGTGCCTATAGTAGCAGTGAGGGGATAATAGCCTCTGGGAAGGGACTGGGGCTGTGGGATAGCAGGTATAGTAGGGAGAGATGGTGCCTATAGTAGCAGTGGGGGGATAATAGCCTCTGGGTAGGGACTGGGGCTGTGGGATAGCAGGTATAGTAGAGAGAGATGGTGCCTATAGTAGCAGTGGGGGGATAATAGCCTCTGGGAAGGGACTGGGGCTGTGGGATAGCAGGTATAGTAGGGGGAGATGGTGCCTATAGTAGCAGTGGGGGGATAATAGCCTCTGGGAAGGGACTGGGGCTGTGGGATAGCAGGTATAGTAGAGAGAGATGGTGCCTATAGTAGCAGTGGGGGGATAATAGCCTCTGGGAAGGGACTGGGGCTGGGGGATAGCAGGTATAGTAGGGAGAGATGGTGCCTATAGTAGCAGTGGGGGGATAATAGCCTCTGGGAAGGGACTGGGGCTGTGGGATAGCAGGTATAGTAGGGAGAGATGGTGCCTATAGTAGCAGTGGGGGGATAATAGCCTCTGGGAAGGGACTGGGGCTGTGGGATAGCAGGTATAGTAGGGAGAGATGGTGCCTATAGTAGCAGTGGGGGGGATAATAGCCTCTGGGAAGGGACTGGGGCTGTGGGATAGCAGGTATTGTAGGGAGAGATGGTGCCTATAGTAGCAGTGGGGGGATAATAGCCTCTGGGAAGGGACTGGGGCTGTCAGATAGCAGGTATAGTAGGGAGAGATGGTGCCTATAGTAGCAGTGGGGGATAATAGCCTCTGGGAAGGGACTGGGGCTGTGGGATAGCAGGTATAGTAGGGAGAGATGGTGCCTATAGTAGCAGTGGGGGATAATAGCCTCTGGGAAGGGACTGGGGCTGTGGGATAGCAGGTATAGTAGGGAGAGATGGTGCCTATAGTAGCAGTGGGGGGATAATAGCCTCTGGGAAGGGACTGGGGCTGTGGGATAGCAGGTATAGTAGGGAGAGATGGTGCCTATAGTAGCAGTGGGGGGATAATAGCCTCTGGGAAGGGACTGGAGCTGTGGGATAGCAGGTATAGTAGGGAGAGATGGTGCCTATAGTAGCAGTGGGGGGATAATAGCCTCTGGGAAGGGACTGGGGCTGTCGGATAGCAGGTATAGTAGGGAGAGATGGTGCCTATAGTAGCAGTGGGGGGATAATAGCCTCTGGGAAGGGACTGGGGCTGTAGGATAGCAGGTATAGTAGGGAGAGATGGTGCCTATAGTAACAGTGGGGGATAATAGCCTCTGGGAAGGGACTGGGGCTGTGGGATAGCAGGTATAGTAGGGAGAGATGGTGCCTATAGTAGCAGTGGGGGGATAATAGCCTCTGGGAAGGGACTGGGGCTGTGAGATAGCAGGTATAGTAGGGAGAGATGGTGCCTATAGTAGCAGTGGGGGGATAATAGCCTCTGGGAAGGGACTGGGGCTGTGGGATAGCAGGGAGAGATGGTGCCTATAGTAGCAGTGGGGGGATAATAGCCTCTGGGAAGGGACTGGGGCTGTGGGATAGCAGGTATAGTAGGGAGAGATGGTGCCTATAGTAGCAGTGGGGGGATAATAGCCTCTGGGAAGGGACTGGGGCTGTGGGATAGCAGGGAGAGATGGTGCCTATAGTAGCAGTGGGGGGATAATAGCCTCTGGGAAGGGACTGGGGCTGTGGGATAGCAGGTATAGTAGGGAGAGATGGTGCCTATAGTAGCAGTGGGGGATAATAGCCTCTGGGAAGGGTCTGGGGCTGTGGGATAGCAGGTATAGTAGGGAGAGATGGTGCCTATAGTAGCAGTGGGATAATAGCCTCTGGGAAGGGACTGGGGCTGTGGTATAGCAGGTATAGTAGGGAGAGATGGTGCCTATAGTAGCAGTTAGGGGATAATAGCCTCTGGGAAGGGACTGGGGCTGTGGGATAGCAGGTATAGTAGGGAGAGATGGTGCCTATAGTAGCAGTGGGATAATAGCCTCTGGGGAGGGACTGGGGCTGTGGGATAGCAGGTATAGTAGGGAGAGATGGTGCCTATAGTAGCAGTTAGGGGATAATAGCCTCTGGGAAGGGTCTGGGGCTGTGGGGTAGCAGGTATAGTAGGGAGAGATGGTGCCTATAGTAGCAGTGGGGGGGATAATAGCCTCTGGGAAGGGACTGGGGCTGTAGTATAGCAGGTATAGTAGGGAGGGATAGTGCCTATAGTAGCAGTTAGGGGATAATAGCCTCTGGGAAGGGTCTGGGGCTGTGGGATAGCAGGTATAGTAGGGAGGGATGGTGCCTATAGTAGCAGTGGGGGGATAATAGCCTCTGGGAAGGGACTGGGGCTGTGGGATAGCAGGTATAGTAGGGAGGGATGGTGCCTATAGTAGCAGTGGGGGGATAATAGCCTCTGGGAAGGGACTGGGGCTGTGGGATAGCAGGTATAGTAGGGAGAGATGGTGCCTATAGTAGCAGTGGGGGGATAATAGCCTCTGGGAAGGGACTGGGGCTGTGGGATAGCAGGTATAGTAGGGAGAGATGGTGCCTATAGTAACAGTGGGGGGATAATAGCCTATGGGAAGGGACTGGGGCTGTGGGATAGCAGGTATAGTAGGGAGAGATGGTGCCACATTGAGGCTCTGGTAGTAAGTGGGCATAGGGCAAGATGGTGGCAGTAACACTTCAAATGTTAACACAGGAATAAATGTTCAGTAAATTATTTGTGACACAACCTGTGACTCTTTATTGGACCCCCCCCCCAGCCAGGAGAAAGATAAGAGTTGTAGTTCTAGATCTATACCTGCTACATAACCTGCTATGACCTTCTATACATAAAGTCCATGCACAGGTAATTCATAAGGTGAAGCAACCGCACAATGCCAGCCCTCACTGTGGCAGCCGCCATACCCCACGCATTTCGCCGTAATACCTCTTGACAGGACGCAATGCGACAATAAGCGACTGCACATTTCCAACTCTTACCTCCATTTCCTTCCTGGCTCCAGGGGCCACCAAGTATCCCCTCGCCCTGCAGGGACCCTCTTGCTTCCTCGGTGCAACTTTCGTCCCTCGGCCGCCGGCGCTGGGGCTTGGGTTGCACTTGAGAATTTAGCAACTATGTCCCATAGCTTCCAGATAGCAGAGCGACCCTCCCCACTAGCAAACCCTACACACACACACAGAGGGAGAGGAGGAAAGAGGGGAGGGGAGGCAATGAGTGTTTAAATATAGACACCAATCTAAACAGATAGTGCACTTCCCAGGGTGCCGAGTAGCCGAGAGGGGCACACAGAGCAATGGGGACGGCTCGCTGCTCGGCTTCCCATACATGGGACAAGATGTGTCTATTTCCTCTCGGTTTCTTTCAGTCTCTCCGCCCCTACGTGTGGGTCTGTTTGGTGGTTTTTTTATAGATAAACTCAGGCATGTCCAACCTGTGGCTGCTACTGGGGTACAATTCTCAGGCTCCACCAAAGGCTTTCATGGTTCTCCGTGGCTTTTAGTCACAAGAGGTTTAGATTTCATATATTTTAAAGGTTTAGTGGTTTGCTTGTTCTGCCTCAGCTCATTCTAATAGGTGAACCAGTCCCAGGTATCTCCAAGCAGCAGTGCTGTAAGGTTGAAGACACAAAAAGCTACTTAGTAGCAGCTACTTATCATGGCTACTAAATATTAGAGAATACCCAGCCATAGACAATACTGAGAATTGCCTCTGCTAAAACACATAGAGACAATTATCCCTAAATGATCAGCATTGTCTATTTCTGTAGCCACAACAAGTAGCTGCTACTAGTAGCTCCGTGTGTCTTCGCCCTAAGGGTGAAGACACACAGAGCTACTAGTAGCAGCTACTTTTTCGTGGCTACTAAATGCAAGAAAATCCCCTGCCATAGACAATACTGAGAATTGTCTCTGCTAAAACACATAGAGACAGTTATCCCTAAGGGCTCTGGTACACGGGGAGATTAGTCGCCCGCGGCAAAACTCCCTGCTCGCGGGCGACTAATCTCCCCGAGTTGCCTTCCCCCTGCCATCCCACCGGCGAACATGTAAGTCGCCGGCGGGATGGCAGACGCGGCGGGGCGATTTCGGGAAATCGCCGAAAAAGCCTTCTTGCAAGTAGCTGCTACTAGTAGCTCCATGTGTCTTCGCCCTAAGGGTGAAGACACACTGGGCTACTAGTAGCAGATACTTTTTCACGGCTACTAAACTCCAGAAAATCCCCTGCCATAGACAATACTGAGAATTGCCTCTGCTAAAACACACGTAGGGACAATTATCAGTAAATGATCAGCATTGTCTGTTTTAGTAGCCGTGACAAGTAGCTGCTACTAGTAGCTCTGTGTGTCTTCAACCTAAATGTTTATGAGGCTAATCCTCTGCTGTGCCATTATTAGGCAAACTTTGGCTGTAAGTGTGAGATACCTACAGGCCATTTTAAGAAATAGGCCTGCTGGTACCTTAAGGGTGAAGACACACTAGTAGCAGCTACTTTTTCACGGCTACTAAATACCAGAAAATCCCCTGCCATAGACAATACTAAGAATTGCCTCTGATAAAACACACGTAGAGACAATTATCAGTAAATGATCAGCATTGTCTACTTTAGTAGCCGTGACAAGTAGCTGCTACTAGTAGCTCCGTGTGTCTTCCTCCTAAAGGGGAGTTAACTTTTAGTATGATGTAGAGAGTAACATTTTGAAACAATTTGCAATTGGTCTTCATTATTTACTATTTGTAGTTTTTTTTAATCATTACAGGTTTTGTTCAGCAGTTGTTCCATTTGGAGTTTCAGCAGCTATCTGGTTACTAGGATCCAAATTACCTTAGCAACCAGGGCAGGACCAGGGAGAGGTATAAATAGAAAAATAAGTACTAAAAAGTAACAATAACAAACTGTCGTTTCAAAGGCAAATAATTAAAAAACTAATAATGAAGACCAATTGAAAGTTGCTTAAAATTGGCTACTTTATAACATACTAAACGTTAACTTCAAGGCCATGGAAACCTATGCGGATCGGTACCCTGTTACCTGGTTCTTGGGAAAATATTCTAGATGTAGAGAGGGAGGAGGGACACCCTGCTGGAAATACGATAGTGGGTGGGGGACCCACTCACAATATATAGTATATATAAAATATACAAGTCGCAATACAATGCTGCTTAGTAAGTAATTCACATTACATAGAAACCAGTGCAGAGCCTACTGAGCACGTGCAGTGCCACCGACACAAAAGACGCAACAAAATCCAAGATGGGGAGCTCCTATGGACAACTGTGAATGGCTGGATCATTACTATTATAGGGCTGGCGGTACAGTAACAAAATACAGCATTTCTGCCCATATTCTCCTTATAATTCTTGTAATAATGTTTTTTTTTATCATTTCTTTGAATAAATCACCCTCCCCCGAGTGCCATTGTGGGCTCCCTGGATGTGTCCCCTGTATGAAGCACAAATAAGAGAAGTTTCAGAGTGGAAGGAAATGTGTGAGCGAATCAAGTAACGGTCTTCCGGAGGTAAAACCATCAGCCCCAGAGAGTACCAGGAAGCTCAGAGCTGCAGGTGTCCCCCCCCCCCCCATCTGTAACTGCAACCAGTAACCCATATACCGCTTGTGAAATGTCATTCATTGTGTAGCAAGTGGCTAATAATCTAGCTATCTGTATAACCTCCATTGTAAGCAGCAGTCCTGCCCTGCTTTATGGCTGAGATTCTAGCTATCTGTATAACAGAGCATTCTGTCACAGTGGCACAGATCCTATCTGATCCCCCCATTGTAAGCAGCAGTCCTGCCCTGCTTTATGGCTGAGATTCTAGCTATCTGTATAACAGAGCATTCTGTCTCAGTGGCACAGATCCTATCTGATCCCCCCCATTGTAAGCAGCAGTCCTGCCCTGCTTTATGGCTGAGATTCTAGCTATCTGTATAACAGAGCATTCTGTCACAGTGGCACAGATCCTATCTGATCCCCCCATTGTAAGCAGCAGTCCTGCCCTGCTTTATGGCTGAGATTCTAGCTATCTGTATAACAGAGCATTCTGTCACAGTGGCACAGATCCTATCTGATCCCCCCCCCCCCCCCCCCCCCCATTGTAAGCAGCAGTCCTGCCCTGCTTTATGGCTGAGATTCTAGCTATCTGTATAACAGAGCATTCTGTCACAGTGGCACAGATCCTATCTGATCCCCCATTGTAAGCAGCAGTTCTGCCCTGCTTTATGGCTGAGATTCTAGCTATCTGTATAACAGAGCATTCTGTCACAGTGGCACAGATCCTATCTGATCCCCCCCCCCCCATTGTAAGCAGCAGTCCTGCCCTGCTTTATGGCTGAGATTCTAGCTATCTGTATAACAGAGCATTCTGTCACAGTAGCACAGATCCTATCTGATCCCCCCATTGTAAGCAGCAGTCCTGCCCTGCTTTATGGCTGAGATTCTAGCTATCTGTATAACAGAGCATTCTGTCACAGTGGCACAGATCCTATCTGATCCCCCCCCCCCCATTGTAAGCAGCAGTCCTGCCCTGCTTTATGGCTGAGATTCTAGCTATCTGTATAACAGAGCATTCTGTCACAGTAGCACAGATCCTATCTGATCCCCCCCATTGTAAGCAGCAGTCCTGCCCTGCTTTATGGCTGAGATTCTAGCTATCTGTATAACAGAGCATTCTGTCACAGTAGCACAGATCCTATCTGATCCCCCCATTGTAAGCAGCAGTCCTGCCCTGCTTTATGGCTGAGATTCTAGCTATCTGTATAACAGAGCATTCTGTCACAGTGGCACAGATCCTATCTGATCCCCCCATTGTAAGCAGCAGTCCTGCCCTGCTTTATGGCTGAGATTCTAGCTATCTGTATAACAGAGCATTCTGTCACAGTGGCACAGACCCTATCTGATCCCCCCATTGTAAGCAGCAGTCCTGCCCTGCTTTATGGCTGAGATTCTAGCTATCTGTATAACAGAGCATTCTGTCACAGATCCTATATATTTATATATATTTATATATATTATTTCTTCTTTAAATAAAAGGCACAAACAAGGAATTGTATAGGCCAGACTAGGGTGCCCTTAGGGTGCAGCTTACTATAGGTAGTTGCAGCAGTGCTGCGGCTTTGCTTGCTCAATCTTTCAGTTCCTGTTTGCCCTGACACACAGGCACAGTGACAGATTATATCATTCCCCTGCCTGTTACACCAGCCTGACAGCTTCCTTTACCTCGCAGGCATCTCCCTTACAGTTACATTCTCATGTTCAATGCAAATTCCATGTCACAAAAAAAAAAAATATATGAGGTTACCCCAATGTGACCAAAATCCCCTGCCATTGTCTTGCCCTATTCGTTATTATTATATACAAGGTGCTATTTAATTATCACATAGAGAATCTGCATGAACTGTTCCTTTAGAGAGGGTTCCATGGCCTCCGGCAGAGAGGCGGGGCTGGCAGTTTATGATTGACAGATTAGATTTTTAATTACCATCACTTTAACTTTCCATTCAGCACTTTCTAGATATCGCCTAGATGGCAAATGCATTTCATTTTAGTTTTTTTAGTTTGGATTTTTTGGTAAATGAATACGTTTTTTTGTGGTTTTAAACAAATATAAACCTGCCCGTTAGTGTCTCCATCTTGTCCTACTGTCTCCATCTTGTCCTACTGTCTCCATCTTTCTCTACTGTCTCCATCTTGTCCTACTGTCTCCATCTTGCCCTACTGTCTCCATCTTGTCCTACTGTCTCCATCTTGTCCTACTGTCTCCATCTTGTCCTACTGTCTCCATCTTGCCCTACTGTCTCCATCTTTCTCTACTGTCTCCATCTTGTCCTACTGTCTCCATCTTGCCCTACTGTCTCCATCTTGTCCTACTGTCTCCATCTTGCCCTACTGTCTCCATCTTGCCCTACTGTCTCCATCTTGCCCTACTGTCTCCATCTTGTCCTACTGTCTCCATCTTGCCCTACTGTTTCCATCTTGTCCTACTGTTTCCATCTTGTCCTATTGTCTCCATCTTGTCCTACTGTCTCCATCTCGTCCTACTGTCTCCATCTTTCTCTACTGTCTCCATCTTGTCCTTCTGTCTCCATCTTGTCCTACTGTCTCCATCTTGCCCTACTGTTTCCATCTTGTCCTACTGTTTCCATCTTGTCCTACTGTCTCCATCTTGTCCTACTGTCTCCATCTTGCCCTACTGTCTCCATCTTTCTCTACTGTCTCCATCTTGTCCTACTGTCTCCATCTTGCCCTACTGTCTCCATATTGTCCTACTGTCCCCATCTTGCCCTACTGTCTCCATCTTGTCCTACTGTCTCCATCTTGCCCTACTGTCTCCATCTTGTCCTACTGTCCCCATCTTGCCCTACTGACTCCATCTTGTCCTACTGTCCCCATCTTGCCCTACTGTCTCCATCTTGCCCTACTGTCTCCATCTTGCCCTACTGTCTCCATCTTGCCCTACTGTCCCCATCTTGCCATACTGTCTCCATCTTGTCCTGCTGTCTCCATCTTGTCCTACTGTCCATCTTGCCCTACTGTCTCCATCTTGTCCTACTGTCCATCTTGTCCTGCTTTCTCCATCTTGTCCTACTGTCCATCTTGTCCTACTGTCTCCATCTTGTCCTACTGTCCATCTTGCCCTACTGTCTCCATCTTGCCCTACTGTCCCCATCTTGCCCTACTGTCTCCATCTTGTCCTACTGTCCATCTTGTCCTGCTGTCTCCATCTTGTCCTACTGTCCATCTTGTCCTACTGTCTCCATCTTGTCCTATTGTCCATCTTGCCCTACTGACTCCATCTTGTCCTACTGTCCCCATCTTGCCCTACTGTCTCCATCTTGTCCTACTGTCTCCATCTTGTCCTACTGTCCATCTTGTCCTGCTGTCTCCATCTTGTTCTACTGTCCATCTTGTCCTACTGTCTCCATCTTGTCCTACTGTCCATCTTGCCCTACTGTCTCCATCTTGCCCTACTGTCCCCATCTTGCCCTACTGTCTCCATCTTGCCCTACTGTCCCCATCTTGCCCTACTGTCTCCATCTTGCCCTACTGTCTCCATCTTGTCCTACTGTCCATCTTGTCCTGTTGTCTCCATCTTGTCCTACTGTCCATCTTGTCCTACTGTCTCCATCTTGTCCTACTGTCCCCATCTTGCCCTACTGTCTCCATCTTGCCCTACTGTCTCCATCTTGCCCTACTGTCTCCATCTTGCCCTACTGTCCCCATCTTGCCCTACTGTCTCCATCTTGTCCTACTGTCCATCTTGTCCTGCTTTCTCCATCTTGTCCTACTGTCCATCTTGCCCTACTGACTCCATCTTGTCCTACTGTCTCCATCTTGCCCTACTGTCTCCATCTTGCCCTACTGTCTCCATCTTGCCCTACTGTCCCCATCTTGCCCTACTGTCTCCATCTTGTCCTACTGTCCATCTTGCCCTACTGTCCCCATCTTGCCCTACTGTCTCCATCTTGTCCTACTGTCCATCTTGCCCTACTGTCTCCATCTTGCCCTACTGTCTCCATCTTGCCCTACTGTCCCCATCTTGCCCTACTGTCTCCATCTTGTCCTACTGTCCATCTTGCCCTACTGTCTCCATCTCGCCCTACTGTCTCCATCTTGTCCTACTGTCTCCATCTACCTTCATATCTACACTTATGGGGCTCTGTGGGGGTTAAGGTCAGTTTCTCCTATTTTTGCCCCTAAAGACATTACTTGTACAATCTAAATGCTGTTCTATATCTTCCTTGTGACACTTCCTTCCCCAGATGTTTTGCCCTTGGACATAGAAATGTTTTGGTCAAAACAAAAGACTTTTTTTGTTCGTTAGTAACCGGTAGCTTCCTGTTTTTGTGTAGTCTGATTGCAGAACCCTGGCCCATAGCCCCGCCCTCATACGTCCAGCTGTCAGGAAATAAAGCCTTTATATAGTGGGATGGTTTTCCTTCACAGAGGAACGTTCAACTTAACATCATCTTTTAGCTGATACGGCTGATATTATTCTGCATTAGTTGTACTGTATATTGGTCTTCATTTGTATAACAACCAGATGGGTTTTAAAGGAAAACTAAACCCCCCAAACAATGTAGGTCTCTAAAAAAATATATTGCATAAACAGCTCATATGTAAAACCCTGCTTCATCTAAATAAACCATTTTCATATAAATATACTTATTTAGCAGTATGTGCCATTGGGTAATCCTAAATAGGAAACTGCCATTTTAAGTACTAAGGGCCGCCCCCTGGGATCATAGGAGTCACAGTGCACACAAACAAGCCAAGGCACACATACATGCTAGGCCCCATCAGCCAATGAATGGGCAGAGTTCTGCCTTTTGCAGCCTTGGCTGTTGGCTACGGGGCATGCTCAGTTCTTCTCAGCTCAGGTTACCAAACACGCCCTCCAGTCTAGCAGCCAATGAACAGATAGCACAGCTGGTTACCAAAAGAAACTCTGCTCTGGCTGTGCACTCTGCTGGGGAAACATGCTTTTCCTCCTAACCTCCTCTCCTGAGCTCAGCTCAACCTTTACAATGTTCAGTCCAAACAGGACTTTTTATCAAAGTAAGTTCTGCCTGTGTAAGCCTGCATTCTTCATTGCATGAACTTTACAGCGCACGTGCTCTTTGCAGATTAAATGTTAGAGGGAAAATGGGCTTTTTATTTGTTTTAGGCTGGTGAGTGGAGGAGGCTGTTTGGGCCTCTATATACATGAAATGCCAGAGCCTACTTTGCATTGTGCTGGGGTGGCAAAATTTAGACCTAGTCACCACTGTCTAGTAGCTTGGCCTATTTGGGCAGAGCTGCTAACAGTTTCAGACTACCCTGAGTGAGCTGCATTGCCTCCTGGTGCATTCCCCTCCATACTCAAAATAGGACCCCCCTCTTAATGCAACAAACCCCCAACATGGGGCACACAGGCACAGCTAGGACCCTTTGGCCTTGACTCCTTCCAGCAAACAGCAGCATATAATTATTTATATATCCAGATATATAGTTGCCAGCGCCACCTAGTGGCAGACAGAGGGATCTAATAATAGATATGGATGGATGTATAACTTTATATACATATATAAATGTGTATTTGCTGCTCATTGTAATGGTTTTATATCAATAGAGGCTCTAAATCATAAGAGGAGAAATATACACAGGCCATTCCATCAATGGGAAGGAAACTGACAAAATCAAAGCATAAAAAGACTAAATCGTCTAGGAAATATCTTTTTTAATGTTTGTCTAAATAGGAAAACTGTTTTCTGCACAATTAAAGAACACATTATTTAGGCAACTCCCCAATATCCATTCATTCCTCATTCTCACTGGGTTTATAGTTATGTGTAACTGTCACTGTGTCTGTCCCTTTCCCTTCCCTGCACTGCTGGTTCTGACTCCTGATACAACTCCCCAATACCCATTCATTCCTCATTCTCACTGGGTTTATAGTTATGTGTAACTGTCATTGTGTCTGTCCCTTTCCCTTCCCTGCACTGCTGGTTCTGACTCCTGATACAACTCCCCAATACCCATTCATTCCTCATTCTCACTGGGTTTATAGTTATGTGTAACTGTCACTGTGTCTGTCCCTTTCCCTTCCCTGCACTGCTGGTTCTGACTCCTGATACAACTCCCCAATATCCATTCATTCCTCATTCTCACTGGGTTTATAGTTATGTGTAACTGTCACTGTGTCTGTCCCTTTCCCTTCCCTGCACTGCTGGTTCTGACTCCTGATACAACTCCCCAATACCCATTCATTCCTCATTCTCACTGGGTTTATAGTTATGTGTAACTGTCACTGTGTCTGTCCCTTTCCCTTCCCTGCACTGCTGGTTCTGACTCCTGATACAACTCCCCAATATCCATTCATTCCTCATTCTCACTGGGTTTATAGTTATGTGTAACTGTCACTGTGTCTGTCCCTTTCCCTTCCCTGCACTGCTGGTTCTGACTCCTGATACAACTCCCCAATATCCATTCATTCCTCATTCTCACTGGGTTTATAGTTATGTGTAACTGTCTCTGTGTCTGTCCCTTTCCCTTCCCTGCACTGCTGGTTCTGACTCCTGATACAACTCCCCAATACCCATTCATCCCTCATTCTCACTGGGTTTATAGTTATGTGTAACTGTCACTGTGTCTGTCCCTTTCCCTTCCCTGCACTGCTGGTTCTGACTCCTGATACAACTCCCCAATATCCATTCATCCCTCATTCTCACTGGGTTTATAGTTATGTGTAACTGTCACTGTGTCTGTCCCTTTCCCTTCCCTGCACTGCTGGTTCTGACTCCTGATACAACTCCCCAATACCCATTCATTCCTCATTCTCACTGGGTTTATAGTTCTGTGTAACTGTCACTGCTGGTTCTGACTCCTGCAACAATGTAGCTGAAACTAAAGGAGACTTATACAGATAACAATACACCAGTACTAGGATTTATGACTACAAACACAGATCCATAAAACTCTTCTTTTTGTCAAAACGTTCCACACTCTGTAATCGTCCAATCACAACCCGTTGAGCACCACAATAATATGATTGGCTGAAAACTTTTTTAAAAAAGCTGCTATTTTACGCCTCAAACCAATCACATCGCTCTGCTTTTAGGGCACACTGCCATAAGCACCCCGGAAGTATCCTAACTTGTTTTCATGTGAGTTTACCCCCGCCCTATGTCTGAGGGGGACGGCCACACAGCAGCTCTCCGATTGGCCAAAAGTGTTGTTTCCTAAATCTGATTGGCTCCTCTTATTTACCAGCGGGCCAGTGGGCGTGAACGCTTCGACGGCGCTGTTCTGTTTACTTGCGTGATTGGTGCAGTGGGTGCTTGAGCTCCTCCCAGCCAGTCCTGGTAACAGTGTGATTGGCCAGCCACCGTGCAAGCTCCTCCCATTGAATCCCAGTTATTCCTGTCGCCAGAAGTGTCCCGTAGTTAGTCAGCATGACCCCGCTGAGCGTTCTGGTAGCGCCCTTCGTACTCCTGCTCCTTATTGGGCCGGGGGCGGCCTCCCCCTTCCCTCCGCGCAATGAGACTGCCCGGGTAGCGCGGTATGTAGCGCATCACTGTGACTGGGGCGCACTGGCCACTCTCTCCAGCCACTCGCCCGTACAGGGGCAGCCATTCGCCAATGTGTTCTCTGTCAGCGACGGGCCCAGGGAAGCCGGCAGTGGAGTCCCCTACCTGTACCTCACCACTATGGAGATCTCTGTGCAGGACCTACAGGTGAGAAGGGGCTGGGGTACCTAGTGGGTCAGGTGACCTGAGTGATGCTGTTTCCATAGTGATGGAGAAAGTTCACTTTCAGCCAATCCAGAGTGGTCCCTGAGGCGCCTCCTCCTAACAGTGGTTGCTAGGCGCTGAGTGACATAACACTATTGGGGACTATACAGGATATAGTAGAATATTGGCCATTATCTCATTCCCAGGTGTATTATTGCACTCACTGGGAGCTGGAGAAAGGTCTCAGCTTTCACTGTAAGTTACCCCCTGGCGGGGCCGCCATCAGAAATCACAGGGCCCCTTACAACAACATTTTCTGGCCCCCCCTGCTCTCACACCCTGCCCCCCAATGGCCCGTCTGCCAGTGACCCCTCCCATCGGTACAAAGGACACACAGACATTGGTAGCCAGGGCCCCCTAAATCATTGGTAGCCAGGGGTTACGTTTTGCATTGGTGCCAGCCCAGGGCCCCCTAAAACATTGCTGGTCCTCCTCCAGTGTCCTCATACTACCCCCTCCCCCAGCATCCTCCAGTGTCCTCCCCAGCATCCTCCAGCTCCCCCAAGTATCCTTCAGCTCCCCTCAGCGTCCTTCTCAGCATCCTCCAGCTCCCCCCAGCATCCTCCAGCTCCCCCAGTGTCCTTCCCAGCATCCTCCAGCTCCTCCAGTGTCCTCCCCAGCATCCTCCAGCTCTCCCCAGCATCCTCCAGCTCCTCCAGTGTCCTTCCCAGCATCCTCCAGCTCCCCCCAGCATCCTCCAGCTCCCCTCAGCGTCCTTCTCAGCATCCTCCAGCTCCCCCAGTGTCCTTCCCAGCATCCTCCAGTGTCCTCCCCAGCATCCTCCAGCTCCCCCAAGTATCCTCCAGCTCCCCTCAGCGTCTTTCTCAGCATCCTCCAGCTCTCCCCAGCATCCTCCAGCTCCCCCAGTGTCCTTCCCAGCATCCTCCAGCTCTCCCCAGTTCCTCCAGTGTCCTCCCCAGAATCCTCCAGCTCCCCCAGTGTCCTCCCCAGCGTCCTCCAGCTCCCCCCAGCGTCCTTCCCAGCATCCTCCAGCTCCATTCCATTCCCCAGCATCCTGCAGCTCCCTCCCAGCATCCTCCCGAGCATCTTACAGCTCCCACCAGCATCCTCCATCTCCCCCCCCCCAGTGACCTACAGCTTCCTGCGGCTCCCCCCAACTCCATCCTCCAGCGACCCCCTGCTTCCACTGTCCTTCGGCTGCGTCTGTTCCCCGGCTCCCCGCTGCATCCACACACTTTTATACGGTTTTACCCCGTGCGTACTGGCGTCACGTGCACACACTGGGCCTGACCAGTCAGGGCCCGCAATTCTTTAAAGGGGGCCCAAGCTAAAAAACTGTATCACAGCCTGGCCGCCTTTAAAGTGAGGATCGTCCGGGCCCAGGACAACTGTCCCCCCTGTGCCCCCCTGATGGCGGCCCTGCCCCCTGGCTGTTTAATTGCTGGTATTTCTAGTTCTACCCTCCCCTGGCAGGACTAGTCATGGAGAAGCAAAGCCAATTCTCTAACCATGAGAGGGGTAGGTCAGGAATATAAGGAGCGACATAATATTGACACTTGTGAAGTGTAAGCAAACAGGCTAAAATGGGTTGCACAAGTCACATTATATACCAAAAATAGTCTGACCCCCCCCCACCTTCTGCTTACAAAATCTCTAGTAAATAAGTGACTGACCCAGTTGGGAGAGACCATATTAACAGGTTAAACCTGCCTGTAAATGCCTGTGATTGGTCAGGAAGGCTACTGGATCACCCCGTTACCTAGGCCACTGAACCACCATTGGATCTTGAGGGGCTGTAAGCAGAGCCAGACTGGCGAGCTAATTCCGAAGAACTCTGTTGTCACATGGAAGCCAGTTGGCCGAGTCAGCGTGATTTAGCAGTTTGCGCTTTGCCAGTCAGCGCGGTATCTAGGGAACCAGGCAACCCTGAGATAAGCACATTTATTGGGACTTCTCGTTTTGTGGTTCATTGTGTAACAGTTCATATTCACTGTTAGTAACGTGAGCAGCACAAACAGGGTCCGAGTCCCAGAGGAGATGGGCCCTCATCAGGAGTCCAACCTCTGACCCATCTGCTGTAGTTGAACTACAAGTCAAGTACCCTCCACCTCTCTTGTAGGGATGCACCTTTTGTATAAATGTTGAATGAATACAGGACTAAATTGTAAAGGGAATGTAAACCCTTCTGCACAACCAAACGTTATTCAGCTGTTGCTGGACTACAAATCCCAGAATAATGTAACATATAATGAAGGGTGAGGCATGCTGGGAGCTGTAGTCCAGTAACAGGTTTGTATTCTTAAAGCAATATTGCACAATAAAACTTTTCCCTATATCCCCACAGCCAGCAACTGGGAAAAATCCTCCAATGAGAATCCCAGCTGATGTGAGTAAATCCGGCTCCCTGTTCTCTGTTCCTGCAATTGGAGTTGGGAGCAATAAGCACAGTTTCCCAGCACTGAACAAGTCTGTCCCTTTATCCCCATGTCTGATTCCTGTGCCATATAATGAGGGGAAAATGCCATCATTATCTCTATATGTAAGGTACCAGCAAGGGGCCTGACACGGGGAATCAGCATTCTCATTGGTCACTTCTCTTGCATTAATAATGAAGTCTTTTATCAGTAGCAATCTGATGGCAACGTCTCAGGATTTCACTTGTTGATTTGATTTTCCCCTTTTTTCATTTTAGGTGAACCCCAATGCCTCTCTCACCATGTCCCTGGCACAAACCCACTTCTGCAAGAAGGAAGGCTTCGACCCCCAGAGCCCCCTCTGCGCCCACATAATACTCTCTGGGAGCGTTCAGC
The DNA here is from genome assembly GCF_000004195.4 of Xenopus tropicalis. Classification (NCBI taxonomy): domain Eukaryota; kingdom Metazoa; phylum Chordata; class Amphibia; order Anura; family Pipidae; genus Xenopus; species Xenopus tropicalis. The sequence continues at coordinate 6,855,611 of NC_030678.2, forward strand.
AGGTAAATACGCCCAGTGTGTTGCTGTAGTTGAACTGCACAGGCTGTGAGCACGTTTAGGGGATAATGAAGTGTAATGCAAAGCTGAAGCTGCAGGCTGAGTGGGTAACACCTGGATAGAATGGAAGGGAAAGCTTTATTATACATTATTATATTCCAATCAAATATACAAATGGAGCCATAATGAGCTAGAAATACAGGAGAATATGTGGTGTAACCTGCTGTTAATCATTCACCCCTAGTTGGACGGCGCAGAGAGCGACGCGGCCAAGTTGGCCCTATTCAGCCGCCACCCTGAGATGGAGAGCTGGCCCCGCGATCACAACTGGTTTTTCGCCAAACTCAACATCACTAATATCTGGGTGCTGGACTATTTCGGTGGGATTAAAACCGTGACACCGGACGAGTATTACAGCGCCAAGCCCTAGTAAGTCATTCATGTGTTTATCTTGTTGCTCTATGTTTCCCATTGTACCACGCTGAGCTGGTAGAGTGCGTATCCCCCCCCACGCTGAAGGCAAGTTGGTCTGAATTCCAGGGCCAGTCTTATAAACTGCGGGGCCCAATTGGGCTGGGGGGAAATAGTCCCTGCCTATTGCTCTGTGACTAATAGTGTAACCCTGCCTTTTCACCTCTCTTTCTCTTGTTCTATTGGCCCCCAACATTTCATGTGGCCCCCAAGCTCTGGGCACTGACACACCAAGCATACTATATACAGAGTGAGACTATTGGCCCCCAAGCTCTGGGCACTGATACACCAAGCATACTATATACAGAGTGATTATTGGCCCCCCAAGCACTGGGCACTGACACACCAAGCATACTATATACAGAGTGATTATTGGCCCCCCCAGCACACTATACACAGTGACAGACAGAGGGCACCCAGGGGTAGCAGTAGGAACGCAGTGCCCACTTTGTGTTTAATGTCCCAGAACCCATAGCAGCATTACCGGGCAATCATTGTTGGGGGTGGGCTGGGCAGCTTATGTGCTTATTCCCACTGGTGCGGGGCTCTATTGACCTAAGGCCGGCCCTGCTGTATATATGTGTAACTGCCCTGTGGGGAGTATTTGTCCAGCAAGCCTATGGCAGCTCCCCCCCTTACGTATAAACACAGTTATACAGAGCACCCTGCTATTATGTTCATACTATTATTTCAAAGCACTGAACATGTAAGAGAAGGTATTAATATGGTCTATTTCCCCTTTAATACCCGAGATATGGCTGTACCCAGGCTGCAGCCTATGGGCCAGCCCCAGACAGACGTATGCCGGTACTTTCTAACCGACTTTAAGTACATATTTGTTATCAGGGTTTCTATTACAGCGCTCACCGGCCGTATATATATTTTATTAGTGCAGCCGGGAATCTCAGGGATGGGGTGCGGGTACCTCGGGCCCTTTCATGCTGAGCCTCGTTAGAACATTCACCAAGGAATCTCCATTGCTCTATTTGTACTGATTCCTACAGGGCCGGCTGCATCTCCCAGTGAATATTTCACTAGCCCTGTTCCACCGAGCCGCCCCTTGTCTCTCGTAGCCAGGTAAAGAGCCGCATTTACCGGCCCATTCTGCCCAAATATCCGCCCTAATGGAATGTGTTCTCCCGACAGGAGCTGTTCCGGCCCCGATGGAGCTAATGAAGCCGCCGTCTCCCTGACCTACTTCTACTTTTCTTTCTGCCTCTTTCCCCGTCTCTTTGCTTTGTGTGCGAGACCTGCGAGTGCAGCAAACTGTCTGTAATGTGAAGCATAGAGAGGATTTACAGCTTATACAGGATAGGCTGATAGAAATTTAATGAAGGGTATTAGGCCAGGGGCCAGCGCCGAATCCCAGCTCCCCGTTCAGCTGATAGGGCTGTTTTACTATCGCTAGAAATAAATAGACTCATAAGAAAGCCTTTATAACGGGCAGTAAAAGGCAAATTAAACCTGCCCGTCAGCGGATTAAAGTGCAAACAAGTTGGAATCCTCCTGCTTGTGGGCTGAACCCCGCACACAGCTTTTTTAGCTTAGTAGCCTGGAGCGTGGGCTTGTTTGATTGTCATTATTATTACAGGTATGGGATACCTTCAGGGTCGGACTGGGGGGTGCAGGGCCCACCGGGGCTCCCGCCCACCCGTCTCCCACCTGACTTTCTCCCCGTGCGCGTCAGGGGAGGAACAGTCAGTAGTAGGAGCTCCGGCAAGGGTCGGACTGGGCCGTCGGGGCCCACTAGGGTTGGGGGCCCACCCAGTCCGACCTTGGATCCCTAATCCGGAAACCCGTTATCCAGAAAGCTCCGAATTACAGAAAGCCTGTCTCCCATAGACTCCGTTTTAATCAAATAATTCAAACTGATTCCTTTTTTCTCTGTAATAATAAAACAGTACCTTGTAATTGATCCTTATTGAATGTAAAACCATCCTATTGGGTTTAATTAATGTTTTATTGATTTTTTAGTAGACTTAAGGTATGGAGATCCGATTTACGGAAAGACCCCTTATCCGGAATACCCTTGGTCCCGAGCATTCTGGATAACAGGTCCAGGGATGTTCACCTTGGAGTTAACTTTTAGTATGATGTAGAGAGTAATATTCTCTGACTATTTGCAATTGGTCTTCATTTTTTATTTGGACTTTTTTAGTTATTTCGTTGGACGTTCTGCAGCCAGTTTTGAGTTTCAGCCGCTATCTGGTTGCTAGGGTCCACATTACCTTAGCAATCAGGGAGTAGTTTGAATAATTAGTCACATGGTACAACAGAATCAGTTTCGGGAACACCCCCTACGCACTATTGGCTTTCTGCATACGACTCCGTAGCTTTGCGTCATTTTCCAGCCATTGCGACCCAGTTCAGCACTTTCTAAAGGATAAATAAATGGCAGAATATATTTTTACACAATGTTCTATGTATAAGTGATTTATTTTTGATACTGCCGGTGACAGCTTTATATCTGATTGATTGGCCCCCCCCCCTCGGGGCAGATTTGTTTCCAAACTGAGCCAGAAATAAAAATATTATATTTCTATGGTTAATTACGAGATGATTTATTTAATGGGCGTGTGGTTTGTTCTCGGACACTAGTGGTTTGACCCGGAATCACCCACTCGCTAGTGGTTTGGTCACAAGTGAGATCGTTGTGGGTTCAATGAGCTGGAAAGGAAAAAGTCAATTAACCATTATGGTGCCATTTGGGCGAGTGATTCCGGATTAATAGCTCAGACTTTCCGCTTCGTTTCCCTCTCACCTTGAGCTACGGCGGCTGAGAAACAGAAATCAGCGAATATTCCCCCTCTGTCACCGATAGAAGCACAAACGGACACGGCCATTTCCTCGGCAGAACAATCCATCATTGGCACGGGCAGCCCGGATGGTTCCGCCGGCATCATCTGACCATTGCTTAAAGGGACACGGCCATGATATTTATGGGGCACTTTTATTTCTAAATGACACTGTTACACAGCAAATAATTCCCTCTGCCATTTAACCTTTTATTCTAATATCCTTATCATTTACAGTAGGGGGTACATTATCCCTTATAATACATGAGTGATACTCAGAGTTCCCTGTATAACTCAGCCTGCAGCCTTGTGCCTTTATATGGGGGGCACAGAACCCCTCAGTGACTGCTAATATCCTTATCATTTACAGTAGGGGGTACATTATCCCTTATAATACATGAGTGATACTCAGAGTTCCCTGTATAACTCAGCCTGCAGCCTTGTGCCTTTATATGGGGGGCACAGAACCCCTCAGTGACTGCTAATATCCTTATCATTTACAGTAGGGGGTACATTATCCCTTATAATACATGAGTGATACTCAGAGTTCCCTGTATAACTCAGCCTGCAGCCTTGTGCCTTTATATGGGCACAGAACCCCTCAGTGACTGCTAATATCCTTATAATAATGGATACTAAGGGTGCATTATTCTCTGTATATTCAGTATTCACCCATTAATCTATACTTAACACTGAGTAATATATCTATATTATCACACAAGTAGATAAATATTTTTTTTTACTAATTATCAGTAAATTCCAAAATACTCCTCTTGCTGAAAGTTCTATTTATTTATATTTGCTGCTCTCTGTACCCTTGCGGATCAAGCAAAGTTATTTATTCTGGGCTGCAAAATGCCAGTAAATCTCCCGGGGCAGCTCATTTTATTGCCCCGAGCAGTCTCCTTGGACTCGTTACAGTATCAGAGATTTGGACAGGTCCTCCTGTAAAACTGTGCTCATCAAAAAGATTGGTTGCCGGCGATTTAACGGGTTTATTTACCTCCAGGAAAGGTGACTGTGGCCTCAAATCATATATTGGGGATTGCAGGAATCTTCTATTACTGGATATACTGGGGGGGGGGGGGGGGGGGTAATAAATGTAAAATGGCAAAACCAGATCTTAACATAATCACATTGGGCTGATGGCTGTTTGTATAGGGCTCTTATTAGGGCAGGGAGGGAAGGGTGAAATATGGGAAAACATAGGAAATTAATCATATTAAACAATAATTGCATATATACATTATGGATCCTCAACCACTGTTGGTAAACTACAACTCTCCGAAACCCCTAAGTGCACTGGGAACTGTGGTGTCCCTAAATCCAAACCTGCACTACTGCAAGGCACCACTAGATGGCGAGAGAGCATGAGGTTTGGTAGGACGTGACTTTGTATGTGAATCTTAAAGGGACCCTGTCATGATATTTATGGGGCACTTTTTATCTCTAAATGACACTGTTACACAGCAAATAATTCCCTCTGCCATTTAACCTTTTATTCTTGAACCAACATATGTATTTGTAGCTGTAATATTGGTGTGTAGGCGCCATCTCAGTGCCTTGTGCCTGAGTCTGAGCTTTCAGCCAGCGCTACCCATTAGAACTGCTTTCAGCTAACCTATTGTTTCTCCTACTCCCATGTAACTGGAGGAGTCCCAAGCCGGACTTGGATTTCTTACTATTGAGTGCTATTCTGATACCTACTGGGGGCTGCTATCTTGCTCCCTTCCCATTGTTCTGCTGATCGGCTGCTGGGGGTGAGGGGGGGGATATCACTCCAACTTGCAGCGCAGCAGTAAAGTGAGACTGAGTCTGAGCTTTCAGAAGGAGCCAGCACTACACATTAGAACTGCTTTCAGCTAACCTATTGTTTCTCCTACTCCCATGTAACTGGAGGAGTCCCAAGCCGGACTTGGATTTCTTACTATTGAGTGCTATTCTGATACCTACTGGGAGCTGCTATCTTGCTCCCTTCCCATTGTTCTGCTGATCGGCTGCTGGGGGGGGGATATCACTCCAACTTGCAGCGCAGCAGTAAAGTGAGAGTGAAGTTTATCAGAGCACAGGTCACATGGCTGTGGCACCCTGGGAAATGAAGAATACGGCTAGCCCCATGGGAAAAACAGATTACAATGCAGGATTCTGCTGGAGAAGTTCTATTAACTTACAGCAGAGGAAGAGCCTACAAGGTATATACATAAAGAGTCTAGAAATGAGCCCTGGGTGATGTTGTTGAACTGCACCTTCATGCCTCCTATTATAAAGTATTGGTATCCGGCAGATATAGGCCACGAAGAGACCCCTCAGCAAGGGTTAAACCTCCCTTTCATACGACGGGTTCTTTTCTTTGAATGACATTGGCACCTTCAGTACTCGGTGACCCAGTTTTATTAACACAGGAAGTCACGCTGCGTTTCACAGTTTTGTTTTTAATTTTGTTTTCAGTTTGGTTGTTTTTTTACAATGATACCGGTGGGGATGATTCAGCCAATAGGAAAAGCTCTCAGTCTGGGGAAAGCCCATACATACAGCGAGCGTCGGTCTATAATCTATCTATCTATAAATGTGAATGAAACACAAAATATTGCGGATTGATGTTACCGGCCCTTTAAGGGAAACAATATGGCAGCTCCCACCTGAAAGAAGAAGTGCTTAGTTCCTGCTGGAAGCTTTACCCTCATGCTGACTAAAGGAAACATAAACCCCATCTTCTGAGCATTATTTTTTTAGTTTTCAAGATAGTAGCAGTTTTAACATAGCTAATAGAATACATTTGATAAAACAGCGTCACCTGCTGGTCATTTCAGCCACGAAAAGTCTTGTGCTGTTACTCTGCTTAGAATCACCATAGAAATGCCACATGACTCTCCTCTGCTCACTAACTTCATTTCCTGAGCAACATCACAAGATTTCCTTTCCTTACCAACTTTATGGGGCACTTTTTATCTCTAAATGACACTGTTACACAGCAAATAATTCCCTCTGCCATTTAACCTTTTATTCTTGTACCAACAAATGTATTTGTAGCTGTAATATTGGTGTGTAGGCGCCATCTCAGTGCCTTGTGCCTGAGTCTGAGCTTTCAGCCAGCGCTACACATTAGAACTGCTTTCAGCTAACCTATTGTTTCTCCTACTCCCATGTAACTGGAGGAGTCCCAAGCCGGACTTGGATTTCTTACTATTGAGTGCTATTCTGATACCTACTGGGAGCTGCTATCTTGCTCCCTTCCCATTGTTCTGCTGATTGGCTGCTGGGGGTGAGGGGGGGGGGATATCACTCCAACTTGCAGCGCAGCAGTAAAGTGTGCCTGAGTCTGAGCTTTCAGCCAGCGCTACACATTAGAACTGCTTTCAGCTAACCTATTGTTTCTCCTACTCCCATGTAACTGGAGGAGTCCCAAGCCGGACTTGGATTTCTTACTATTGAGTGCTATTCTGATACCTACTGGGAGCTGCTATCTTGCTCCCTTCCCATTGTTCTGCTGATCGGCTGCTGGGGGGGAGGGGGGTTGGATATCACTCCAACTTGCAGCGCAGCAGTAAAGTGTGCCTGAGTCTGAGCTTTCAGCCAGCGCTACACATTAGAACTGCTTTCAGCTAACCTATTGTTTCTCCTACTCCCATGTAACTGGAGGAGTCCCAAGCCGGACTTGGATTTCAAAGTTAAATATAAAAAAAATCTGCTGGCCAGGATCTGCTTGCCCACCCTTATGCTACAATGCAGGTCAGTAGGGGGCTATGGGGGGGTACATATTACAGAACAACATCTCGGGAATTTACGCTACATATTTTCTGTAGAGTCGGCACAAAGTAAAGCGCATTTCTGAGAACACAAACGTCTCCTCTCTGAGTGTCTCAATTCTCAGCCCATAATGTCAGAAACCTCAAAGAAGCCACACGTCAGTATTAATCAGGGGCATTAAATTGCGCAACAGGAAGTCTCCCCTTAACCCCTTATCTGCACTAAAGATTAAATTCAGAGTCTCACAGGGCCGAGTGCCTCCCAGCCGACAGTCAAACCTAAAGCGACTGATACAGAACAGAAGATTAATAGTTAAATAAAGGAATATTGGCCTGGAACATAATATTTGTAATTGGATAGAGAACTGGCTGAAGGATAGAGTACAAAGAGTGGGGGGTAAATGGAACATTTTCTAATTGGGCCAGTGTGGTTAGTGGGTACCGCAGGGGTCAGTCCTTGGGCCTTTGCTTTTTAACTTGTTTATTAATGACCTGGAGGGGGGCATAGACAGTACTGTTTCTATTTGTGCCGACGACAAAACGGGAAAACTGGGCATCAAACTGGGAAATGAGGTTCAATGTGGATAATTGTGGATCTCCTTCCTCTTGTGTCTTTGACTCTTAACTTATTGCAACTGTATCTTTTATTTATTTGTATTTATTGTTATACTGTGTATTTATCTATTATTATCTTAATAACCCCCTGTTTGTATTAATGAATTCTACTGTGCAGCGCTGCGTACATAAGTAGCACTTTATAAATAAAGATATACATACATATACAAGTGCAAAGTTCTGCCCTTTGGTAGAAATAATATAAATGTGACATACACTAAATGGGATTGTGTTGGGGGTTTCCTTAATGGAGAAGGATCTAGGGGTTTTTGTTGATAACAAGTTGTCTAATTCCAGGCAGTGTCATTCTGTGGCTACTAAAGCAAATAAAGTGCTGTCTTGTATAAAAAAGGGCATTGACTCAAGGGGTGAGAACATAATTTTGCCCCTTTATAGGTCCCTGGTAAGGCCTCACCTTGAGTATGGGGGGCAGTAACAGTGAGTATGGGGGGCAGTAACAGTGAGTATGGGGGGCAGTAACAGTGAGTGTGGGGGGCAGTAACAGTGAGTGTGGGGGGCAGTGACAGTGAGTGTGGGGGGCAGTGACAGTGAGTGTGGGGGGCAGTGACAGTGAGTGTGGGGGGCAGTGACAGTGAGTATGGGGGGGCAGTGACAGTGAGTATGGGGGGGCAGTGACAGTGAGTATGGGGGGGCAGTGACAGTGAGTATGGGGGGGCAGTGACAGTGAGTGTGGGGGGCAGTGACAGTGAGTGTGGGGGGCAGTGACAGTGAGTGTGGGGGGCAGTGACAGTGAGTATGGGGGGGCAGTGACAGTGAGTATGGGGGGCAGTGACAGTGAGTATGGGGGGGCAGTGACAGTGAGTATGGGGGGGCAGTGACAGTGAGTATGGGGGGGCAGTGACAGTGAGTATGAGGGGGCAGTGACAGTGAGTATGGGGGGCAGTGACAGTGAGTATGGGGGGCAGTGACAGTGAGTATGGGGGGGCAGTAACAGTGAGTATGGGGGGGCAGTAACAGTGAGTATGGGGGCAGTTTTGGGCTCCAGTCCTTAAGAAGGATATTAATGAGCTGGAGAGAGTGCAGAGACTGCAACTAAACTGGTAAAGGGGATGGAAGGGTTAAACTATGGGGTTGGAAGGGGTAAAACTTGATGGACTTTGGTCTTTTACTTAACTATGTAACTTGAGACGGGCAAATGGATATGTCGATGTGTATAACACAGGGTTAGCAATGAAAACAAAAAATATAAATCCATTTAAAGAAACTTTTGTTCTTGATTTTTTTAATTAGTTAAAACTTTTGCTATTGCACCTTATTCAGAAAGTGACTTGTGTTATCTGGGGCCCCTAGGGCTCTGCCCCCCGAGATCTTTCTCCCCAGAGACTGTAGGGTTGGGCTTTGTAAAGGGGCAATAGGGGCATTTACTTAATTACCCCAGTTTCTTTATTAGCTAATGAATCAATGCTAATTAGCTGTATGTAAACATATCCCAGGTCAGTAGGAAGGGTCCCTTCTCCAGGGCAGGTCAGTAGAGGAGACCGACTGAGGGGCCCCATTGGTGGGTCTCATATAGGCTCCTGGGGGCCGGGGCCCATAGCAAGAGCCTCGATACTCCTCTATATGAACCCTATGCAGCGGTGTATCTGTGTGAGGAGCAGCTGATGTTCCCGCTGGTGACTGACAAGGCGGAATCCGCTGCCAAATCCAATGTCGGTGACACCCCCTCCTGCAGCAGAGCCCCCCGGTCTCATCCTGGGGAGACAAATGAGCTGTCAGGGCTGCTGGGAAGCCAATATCAGCTAATAGTCATAATGGGAATTGTAGCTGCCTATCCCTATGGGACCCGCACAGCCACTCCAATTATTATTATTGGGGGGTTAGCCGGGCAGGATGGGGCCGCAGAGCCACTCCCTCTGTGACTGGGGGGGAGAATCCAGGGGGTGAGAGATGGGATGGGGGGAGTGGGAACGCCCCAGGGAATGATGGGTAACAATAGGTTCCCCACAACATCTCTTGAAAAGTTGTATATATGATTTTTAATAAATATCAGATGAAAACACTTCTGAGTGAGGTGACTTGTGAACTGGAGAAAATTCATAGTTTGCTAAATATATATATAGAAATGAATGAAAAGAATCAAAGCGCAGAATGGGATGAGAAAGAATGAACACGAGGGAAGTGGGGAGGGAATGAAGGAACGCGAGGGAAGCGGGGAGGGAATGAAAGAACGCGAGGGAAGCGGGGAGGGAATGAAGGAACGTGAGGGAAGCGGGGAGGAAATAAAGGAACACGAGGGAAGCGGGGAGGGAATGAAGGAACGCGAGGGAAGCGGGGAGGGAATGAAGGAACACGAGGGAAGCGGGGAGGGAATGAAGGAACAGGAGGGAAGCGGGGAGGGAATGAAGGAACAGGAGGGAAGCGGGGAGGGAATGAAGGAACGCGAGGGAAGCGGGGAGGGAATGAAGGAACGCGAGGGAAGCGGGGAGGGAATGAAGGAAGGAACGCGAGGGAAGCGGGGAGGGAATGAAGGAACGCGAGGGAAGCGGGGAGGGAATGAAGGAACGCGAGGGAAGCGGGGAGGGAATGAAGGAACGCGAGGGAAGCGGGGAGGGAATGAAGGAACGCGAGGGAAGAGGGGAGGGAATGAAGGAACGCGAGGGAAGTGGGGAGGGAATGAAGGAACGCGAGGGAAGCGGGGAGGGAATGAAGGAACGCGAGGGAAGCGGGGAGGGAATGAAGGAACGCGAGGGAAGCGGGGAGGGAATGAAGGAACGCGAGGGAAGCGGGGAGGGAATGAAGGAACGCGAGGGAAGCGGGGAGGGAATGAAGGAACGCGAGGGAAGCGGGGAGGGAATGAAGGAACGCGAGGGAAGCGGGGAGGGAATGAAGGAACAGGAGGGAAGCGGGGAGGGAATGAAGGAACGCGAGGGAAGCGGGGAGGGAATGAAGGAACGCGAGGGAAGCGGGGAGGGAATGAAGGAACACGAAGGAAGCGGGGAGGGAATGAAGGAACGCGAGGGAAGCGGGGAGGGAATGAAGGAACGCGAGGGAAGCGGGGAGGGAATGAAGGAACGTGAGGGAAGCGGGGACAGAATGAATGAACACGAGGGAAGCGGGGAGGGAATGAAGGAACAGGAGGGAAGCGGGGAGGGAATGAAGGAACGCGAGGGAAGCGGGGAGGGAATGAAGGAACAGGAGGGAAGCGGGGAGGGAATGAAGGAACAGGAGGGAAGCGGGGAGGGAATGAAGGAACAGGAGGGAAGCGGGGAGGGAATGAAGGAACAGGAGGGAAGCGGGGAGGGAATGAAGGAACGCGAGGGAAGCGGGGAGGGAATGAAGGAACGCGAGGGAAGCGGGGAGGGAATAAAGGAACGCGAGGGAAGAGGGGAGGGAATAAAGGAACGCGAGGGAAGCGGGGAGGGAATGAAGGAACGCGAGGGAAGCGGGGAGGGAATGAAGGAACAGGAGGGAAGCGGGGAGGGAATTAAGGAACAGGAGGGAAGCGGGGAGGGAATGAAGGAACAGGAGGGAAGCGGGGAGGGAATGAAGGAACGCGAGGGAAGAGGGGAGGGAATAAAGGAACAGGAGGGAAGCGGGGAGGGAATGAAGGAACAGGAGGGAAGAGGGGAGGGAATGAAGGAACAGGAGGGAAGCGGGGAGGGAATGAAGGAACATAAGGGAAGCGGGGAGGGAATGAAGGAACGCGAGGGAAGAGGGGAGGGAATGAAGGAACAGGAGGGAAGCGGGGAGGGAATAAAGGAACATAAGGGAAGCGGGGAGGGAATGAAGGAACGCGAGGGAAGAGGGGAGGGAATGAAGGAACAGGAGGGAAGCGGGGAGGGAATGAAGGAACGCGAGGGAAGCGGGGAGGGAATGAAGGAACGCGAGGGAAGAGGGGAGGGAATAAAGGAACAGGAGGGAAGCGGGGAGGGAATGAAGGAACGCGAGGGAAGAGGGGAGGGAATAAAGGAACAGGAGGGAAGCGGGGAGGGAATGAAGGAACAGGAGGGAAGAGGGGAGGGAATGAAGGAACAGGAGGGAAGCGGGGAGGGAATGAAGGAACAGGAGGGAAGCGGGGAGGGAATGAAGGAACGCGAGGGAAGAGGGGAGGGAATAAAGGAACAGGAGGGAAGCGGGGAGGGAATGAAGGAACAGGAGGGAAGCGGGGAGGGAATGAAGGAACAGGAGGGAAGCGGGGAGGGAATGAAGGAACGCGAGGGAAGCGGGGAGGGAATGAAGGAACGCGAGGGAAGAGGGGAGGGAATAAAGGAACAGGAGGGAAGCGGGGAGGGAATGAAGGAACAGGAGGGAAGCGGGGAGGGAATGAAGGAACAGGAGGGAAGCGGGGAGGGAATGAAGGAACACGAGGGAAGAGGGGAGGGAATAAAGGAACGCGAGGGAAGCGGGGAGGGAATGAAGGAACGCGAGGGAAGCGGGGAGGGAATGAAGGAACGCGAGGGAAGCGGGGAGGGAATAAAGGAACGCGAGGGAAGAGGGGAGGGAATAAAGGAACGCGAGGGAAGCGGGGAGGGAATGAAGGAACGCGAGGGAAGCGGGGAGGGAATGAAGGAACGCGAGGGAAGCGGGGAGGGAATGAAGGAACGCGAGGGAAGAGGGGAGGGAATGAAGGAACGCGAGGGAAGAGGGGAGGGAATGAAGGAACGCGAGGGAAGCGGGGAGGGAATGAAGGAACGCGAGGGAAGCGGGGAGGGAATAAAGGAACGCGAGGGAAGAGGGGAGGGAATAAAGGAACGCGAGGGAAGCGGGGAGGGAATGAAGGAACGCGAGGGAAGCGGGGAGGGAATGAAAGAACGCGAGGGAAGCGGGGAGGGAATAAAGGAACGGGAGGGAAGCGGGGAGGGAATGAAGGAACGCGAGGGAAAGCGGGGAGGGAATGAAGGAACGCGAGGGAAGCGGGGAGGGAATGAAGGAACGCGAGGGAAGCGGGGAGGGAATGAAGGAACGGGGAAGGGGGAAGCGGGGAGGGGGAATGAAGGAACGCGGGAAGCGGGAGGGAATGAAGGACGCGAGGGAAGCGGGGAGGGAATGAAGGAATGCGAGGGAAGCGGGGAGGGAATGAAGGAACGCGAGGGAAGCGGGGAGGGAATGAAGGAACGCGAGGGAAGCGGGGAGGGAATGAAGGAACGCGAGGGAAGCGGGGAGGGAATGAAGGAACGCGAGGGAAGAGGGGAGGGAATGAAGGAACGCGAGGGAAGCGGGGAGGGAATGAAGGAACAGGAGGGAGGCGGGGAGGGAATGAAGGAACAGGAGGGAGGCGGGGAGGGAATGAAGGAACGCGAGGGAAGCGGGGAGGGAATGAAGGAACAGGAGGGAAGAGGGGAGGGAATGAAGGAACGCGAGGGAAGCGGGGAGGGAATGAAGGAACAGGAGGGAGGCGGGGAGGGAATGAAGGAACGCGAGGGAAGCGGGGAGGGAATGAAGGAACAGGAGGGAAGAGGGGAGGGAATGAAGGAACGCGAGGGAAGCGGGGAGGGAATGAAGGAACAGGAGGGAAGCGGGGAGGGAATGAAGGAACGCGAGGGAAGCGGGGAGGGAATGAAGGAACGCGAGGGAAGCGGGGAGGGAATGAAGGAACGCGAGGAAATCAAGTGAATAAGGGAAAGGAGGAGAGAGTAAATGATAAGTAGGAACAGGAGGGGCAGAAGGGCTGAAAGCACAGACTGAACCTTTTCCCAAAGCCTAGCTGGGCCCTAACATGACACTGCTGTGGGGCCCGGAACCTTCTGGCTCTGCCGCTGGTGCTGGGAATGTAGTGTTTTTCCAGCAACCGTTATACTTGCAACAATTGCACCAAGTCTAGTTGGGAGTAGTTAACCCTCACCTGCCCGTACGGTGCCAACTTTTCTGAGAAAAAATACCAACCTTCCTATATTTGTATCTATTTTCTGTATTAATAACACTGGGACCAAGCATCATTTTTACTGTAGTGGCCCCCCTAGTGCCCCCCGCCTGCGACCTTTGAAAAAAGGTCAGATTTTCACATACGTTAAACACCTTCTGTTATTCCATTGGAAAAAGATATCCCTGGCCCCCTTCTGTGTGTCACCCAACATCATTCCCCCATGAGAATGGGCCGGCGGGGGGACGCATTACTGGCCCACACACAATAGGACTCCATCTGCCTCCATTCCCATCCCACCAAAACCATTCAGAGAGGAGAAAAGGTGCTGTAATTGGGGGGAATAATGGGGCTTGACCCCAGGAAACTCATTTATGTGACATGGAAAATAGCGGCAACATATGATTGGAAGATGATGTCATTGGTTTTAGTTTATATAGTGAATAAAGTACCCCCTATTGTAACATATAGGGATATTATAAGCCCCCGAGGAGTTCCTTATAATATATAGTGAATAAAGTGCCCCCTATTGTAACATATAGGGATATTATAAGTCCCCGAGGGGTTCCTTATAATATATAGTGAATAAAGTGCCCCCCCTTGTAACATATAGGGATATTATAAGCCCCCGAGGAGTTCCTTATAATATATAGTGAATAAGTACCCCCTATTGTAACATATAGGGATATTATAAGCCCCCGAGGAGTTCCTTATAATATATAGTGAATAAAGTGCCCCCTATTGTAACATATAGGGATATTATAAGCCCCGAGGAGTTCCTTATAATATATAGTGAATAAAGTACCCCCTATTGTAACATATAGGGATATTATAAGCCCCCGAGGAGTTCCTTATAATATATAGTGAATAAAGTGCCCCCCCTTGTAACATATAGGGATATTATAAGCCCCCGAGGAGTTCCTTATAATATATAGTGAATAAAGTGCCCCCTATTGTAACATATAGGGATATTATAAGCCCCCGAGGAGTTCCTTATAATATATAGTGAATAAAGTACCCCTATTGTAACATATAGGGATATTATAAGCCCCCGAGGAGTTCCTTATAATATATAGTGAATAAAGTGCCCCCTATTGTAACATATAGGGATATCATAAGCCCCCGAGGGTTCCTTATAATATATAGTGAATAAAGTGCCCCCTATTGTATCATATAGGGATATCATAAGCCCCCGAGGAGTTCCTTATAATATATAGTGAATAAAGTGCCCCCTATTGTATCATATAGGGATATTATAAGCCCCCGAGGAGTTCCTTATAATATATAGTGAATAAAGTGCCCCCTATTGTAACATATAGGGATATTATAAGCCCCCGAGGAGTTCCTTATAATATATAGTGAATAAAGTGCCCCCTATTGTATCATATAGGGATATTATAAGCCCCCGAGGGGTTCCTTATAATATATAGTGAATAAAGTGCCCCCTATTGTAACATATAGGGATATTATAAGTCCCCGAGGAGTTCCTTATAATATATAGTGAATAAAGTGCCCCTATTGTAACATATAGGGATATTATAAGCCCCCGAGGAGTTCCTTATAATATATAGTGAATAAAGTGCCCCCTATTGTAACATATAGGGATATTATAAGCCCCCGAGGAGTTCCTTATAATATATAGTGAATAAAGTGCCCCCTATTGTAACATATAGGGATATTATAAGCCCCCGAGGAGTTCCTTATAATATATAGTGAATAAAGTACCCCCTATTGTAACATATAGGGATATTATAAGTCACTGAGTAGTTTCATGACCAAAGGCCAAGAATTTAGATGTGATTATTGTGACTTTATTTTTCATTAAAGTTTTAGTGAGTCATGTGACATCACCAAAAATGACATCACCAAGCTCCGATTATAACTGATGACATCACTAAGCTTCATAAGGATATAAGTTACAAGATATCATGGTATTGTGTATTAAAATCTAAATAAAAATATAAAATATATTATTTTTGCTCCAAAGTACAACATCACTATAAATATAGTATATATGTGTATGTATGTATATCTTTATTTATAAAGCACTACTAGTTAAGAAGCAAAGACACAAGAGGATGGAGGTCCCTGCCCCGTAGAGCTTACAATCTATATGATTGTATATTAAACTAACCGCAGAGAAACAGGAAAACTGATTGGCCGTATCAACATCAATATAACCCAGAAAGAAACATGAAAAATGATCGGTTAAGCTGATATCAAACCAACTTCCAACGAAGCAAATAAAATAAACTGTACAAAGCCAATTAGTGATAACGAGCAGAGTGTGATTATTTGTGTTAATTACTGTCTTCTGTTCTATGTGATGGGCTGGGGTCTCCCAAGTGTTACCTGTACTGTATCCTGGGTACTATTTTATATAGTATATTCTGGGTTATTCTATGTAACCTTGTTATGGGCTAAGGGGGCCCAGCCTGAAGGCCAGTTAGGGGGGGATTTGGGGTGAGTGCTTATTTGTGCCCTGGGTACCCCTGGAACTATAGCGGGGTGACTGTTACCCCAATGTTTCTATATATCTGTAACCTTGTTATGGGCTAAGGGGGCCCAGCCTGAAGGCCAGTTAGGGGGGATTTGGGGGGGTGCTTATTTGTGCCCTGGGTACCCCTGGAACTATAGCGGGGTGACTGTTACCCCAATGTTTCTATATATCTGTAACCTTGTTATGGGCTAAGGGGGCCCAGCCTGAAGGCCAGTTACGGGGGGATTTGGGGGGGTGCTTATTTGTGCCCTGGGTACCCCTGGAACTATAGCGGGGTGACTGTTACCCCAATGTTTCTATATATCTGTAACCTTGTTATGGGCTAAGGGGGCCCAGCCTGAAGGCCAGTTAGGGGGGGATTTGGGGTGAGTGCTTATTTGTGCCCTGGGTACCCCTGGAACTATAGCGGGGGTGACTGTTACCCCAATGTTTCTATATATCTGTAACCTTGTAATGGGCTAAGGGGGCCCAGCCTGAAGGCCAGTTAGGGGGGGGATTTGGGGTGAGTGCTTATTTGTGCCCTGGGTACCCCTGGAACTATAGCGGGGTGACTGTTACCCCAATGTTTCTATATATCTGTAACCTTGTTATGGGCTAAGGGGGCCCAGCCTGAAGGCCAGTTAGGGGGAGATTTGGGGTGAGTGCTTATTTGTGCCCTGGGTACCCCTGGAACTATAGCGGGGTGACTGTTACCCCAATGTTTCTATATATCTGTAACCTTGTTATGGGCTAAGGGGGCCCAGCCTGAAGGCCAGTTAGGGGGGGATTTGGGGTGAGTGCTTATTTGTGCCCTGGGTACCCCTGGAACTATAGCGGGGTGACTGTTACCCCAAGGTTTCTATATATCTGTAACCTTGTTATGGGCTAAGGGGGCCCAGCCTGAAGGCCAGTTAGGGGGGGATTTGGGGTGAGTGCTTATTTGTGCCCTGGGTACCCCTGGAACTATAGCGGGGTGACTGTTACCCCAATGTTTCTATATATCTGTAACCTTGTTATGGGCTAAGGGGGCCCAGCCTGAAGGCCAGTTAGGGGGGGATTTGGGGTGAGTGCTTATTTGTGCCCTGGGTACCCCTGGAACTATAGCAGGGTGACTGTTACCCCAATGTTTCTATATATCTGTAACCTTGTTATGGGCTAAGGGGGCCCAGCCTGAAGGCCAGTTAGGGGGGGATTTGGGGTGAGTGCTTATTTGTACCCTGGGTACCCCTGGAACTATAGCAGAGTGATTAGGTTATTATGAACTTATTCAGAACTAAAAAGGAAATAACAAATATTGGATCCCAAATGGATTTGAGAATGCTACCAAAACAGGTATAAGTATAGGTTAAAGGGTTTCCGGATAAGGGGTACCTGTATCTCTAAGGGAGTGTTGAGGAGACTTGTTGCCTGCAGTAACCCATAATCCAGCACAAAATGACGCAGGTAAAACACATAACTCAACCACATATCTGGTTCTAAAGACTTCAAAATGATTTTGTTCTCACGGTTTGTTTCCACCGAGGGGTTACATTTCTTGTTTGCTCTACATGAAGTCTTTTCATTTGAATAATTTCATTTGAGTCCTACAAGGAAATGGGGATTAGGATCTGTGAGTGTAACATACACACCCTGTTGTATAAAAATTGCTGAAAGTGGGTACAAATATACAAACACACTTCTGTGGCTTTTACAGGCTCTGAGCGAGCAGTGAAGCTCTTATCAAAAACAAGCAGACGAGAAAGGAAAAAGATGAAACAGAATAGGTTGAGAGTGTGGTCTCTCGTGTGTGTGTGCGAGAGTGTGCGAGAGTGCCGCACCAAACACAAGCCACTCTAGATGTGCCGTTTCCTGTGCACTCAAGCAGCAGAGCTCCGCAGGTTGGAAGGCGAGAGGCTCCTCAGTAGAACAGGAACATTGGGACGGTGTCCTTGCCTCATCCAGGCCCACCATGAAGTCCAGATGGATTGCCTTATCCACATTCCTGAACAGCCAAGTCTTATCTGCAGGTAAGGTTGTGGTCCATTTGTGTAGTCCATTAGAAAATGATGGTTAACGTCCTACCAGGAGTTACTTTGGGGGTCAACATTCATATAAATGACCATGGAGTCTCTCGGTACTCATCTCTATGTGCGGCTGATCCTCTGCTAGAAGGAACGTTATATTTTGGCCAAACCTTTTTATTTCAACCTTTGTTTTTCTTAGTAAAAGTCAGTCGACAGGATGGCGGAACCATATTCTTGGGTTAAAGTCATTTAAAGACCCTGATAACTCGTTGATGGCAACCCGTCGTCATCAGTCGGAATTCCTGACTTTATAGGGATGGCAAATGGGAAGTATTCTTGGCTTTCTTGCCCTTCTAGATCCATAATGGCGTCATTAGACTTGTGCATTGTAGGAAAGAGCACAGTATGAATAGGGAATAAAGCCCAAGCTCAACACACAGAGGGTCCAGACTGCTGGGCCACGAAGGGACAGATGGGACTGGCATTCTGGGATCATAGAATGTAATGCGTTTATATTTTATGGCATTTGCCTGGGCTGGTAGGGTACACAGGCGGCACCATTAGTGATTCCTATATACACCTCTAGCATTGTCCTATTGTTCTTCACTTGATGTTGAGTAGTACAGTAATTAAAGAAGACTTCATAACTTTATTGTTATTTATGGAAGAGGCGTGTATCTTGTATGTAGGCCCCACAGGGTGTCAGGTCCGGAGAGTTCCTCCGATGTGTAGGAACTACCAGTTGTGAGATCCGAGGCCTAGTTATGCCTAGTTATTTGGCCTTCTATATGGGCAGAGCTGGGATTTGTTCTTGGCTAATTGCTATATAGTTGAATCATGACAATAAATAGACTTCCGTGTTAATTCTGATGTTTGATTAGATGCACAGTATCAGGGCGCAGGGGACATTGGGGTTCTACGCAATGGGCCGTGAAATGATATTATGCGCAGTCCGTGACTCATAGAGCCCCTTTCCCACCCAAATCAATTTGATTTAATGGCTTTTTTGAGCCTAGGATAATAAAGTCAATCTTAGTCTTGGGCCCAATCACAAAAATATAACATAGACCGGGATTTGGGTCATTTTGTTGTGACCCAGAAAAAAACCTCAAATATCAAACAGCCTCATCGCTACTGAACTGCCATCTTGAAAACGTTGGTTACACATTGTCTGCTGTCTGTTGAAATATTAGGGTGGGGGGGTCTCAATAAAACCCAAGTCATTTACCTTAGTGGCTGCTAGGAATAGAGAGTTTGTGTGTTAGTCAACCAGAAAGAGGGGCCTCCATGGCTCCATGTACATTAATGTGTACCTAGGGTATAAATAGTAGTGTTTGGGTGCCAAATGCACCTCTGAGTGATCCATAAAACACCCTATAATGGCAGGTTAACTGGTTCCATCTCCAATGGGACAGGGGCCAAGAGGTCAGGAGCAGGAGGGCTCCCTCTGCTAAAGGAAGGTACCAGCACTCTATTCCAAATGGGGATTAGTCTTTATTTCAGATCTGGACAAGGGAGTGGCGTCTCCAAGGATTACGGGTTCCGGGCAGTCGCTTTGGGAGGGCACATAGAAGTTTTCTGTTTGGGTTTTTCCCGGGTATCCGCTATGGGAGCCATTGACTGTAGGAAATCAAACACAGAAAGACATTGCTCTGTATAAATAATAAATATTGAGTAATGCCAAGTGCGAGGGGCGAAGAATAAATAATAATAAAGTAACAATAATACGGTGCTGGGTAACCGAGTAGAACGGAGGCACAAATAGACAAAACCCAACACCGGTCTGGTTCCCCGCCGGGGGTCTTTGCCAGCAGAACAGAGATTTCAGAATAGGCCTATGTGTTTATTTAATCTTTAAACCCCCATGTTCTGGGTCAAAACAGGCGGAGTTTTGTTTTATTGTATCTATACATTTTTGTTAAAAATATATATTTTCTCCTACTGAGTGTCTTTAGTCCAAACGTCATCGGCATTTTCATTCCTCGATGAATTATTTACATCTGCCGAGGCGGAAAGTTCCAACCCAGCACCGGCTTTTGGCTCTGATGGAATTTAGTGCTATTGAGATACAGGTATGGGATCTGTTATCTGGAATCCTGTTATCCAGAAATTTTCTGAATTACGGGAAGGCCATCTCTCATAGACTCCATTTTAAACAATGTAATTTTTAAAAATTATTTCGTCTTTCTCTGTAATAATAAAACAGTACCTGTACTTGATCCCAACTAAGATATAATTACCCCTTATTGGGGGCAGAACAGCTCTATTGGGTTTATTTCATGGTTAAATGATTCCCTTTTCTCTGTAATAATAAAACAGTACCTGTACTTGATCCCAACTAAGATATAATTACCCCTTATTGGGGGCAGAACAGCCCTATTGGGTTTATTTAATGGTTAAATTATTCCCTTTTCTCTGTAATAATAAAACAGTACCTGTACTTGATCCCAACTAAGATATAATTACCCCTTATTGGGGCAGAACAGTCCTATTGGGTTTATTTAATGGTTAAATGATTCCCTTTTCTCTGTAATAATAAAACAGTACCTGTACTTGATCCCAACTAAGATATAATTACCCCTTATTGGGGCAGAACAGCCCTATTGGGTTTATTTAATGGTTAAATGATTCCCTTTTCTCTGTAATAATAAAACAGTACCTGTACTTGATCCCAACTAAGATATAATTACCCCTTATTGGGGCAGAACAGCCCTATTGGGTTTATTTAATGGTTAAATGATTCCCTTTTCTCTGTAATAATAAAACAGTACCTGTACTTGATCCCAACTAAGATATAATTACCCCTTATTGGGGCAGAACAGCCCTATTGGGTTTATTTAATGGTTAAATGATTCCCTTTTCTCTGTAATAATAAAACAGTACCTGTACTTGATCCCAACTAAGATATAATTACCCCTTATTGGGGCAGAACAGCCCTATTGGGTTTATTTAATGTTTATTTGATTTTTTAGTAGACTTAGGGGCAGATTTATCCAAATGAAAGTTTAGAGCTTAATACATAAAAACTCACCCACGTTCTATTCATTCCTATGGGATTTTTAGAAGTGTATCTGGAAAATCCCAGGCCCTAAGCATTCTGGATAACAGATCCCATACCTGTAATACATCTACGGGCAGTTACTATGTGGCGGTGCCTGGGGCTGCATTATAACATACGGAGGTGAGAGATATGGTGCAGAGAATATTGCCAGATGAACGTGCTGCAAATAAAGGGCAGAATAAAAGCCCCCCATGTAAAATTAAGGAGTGGATTTATCAAAATGGAAGATTGGAGCTTCCTATTCATTCCTGTTTATTTATATACATAGGAATGAGAGTGGGCGAAAATCTTTTGTTCTGATTCCATTCAGAACAATCTTATTATATTCAACGTATACTCTCAGGGGGCCATTTACTAACTGTCGGATTTTTTTTTTCTGATTCAGATTTTTTTAGCACTAAAATACTTTTTCGAGATTTACTATGCGTCCAAACAGCTAAAAAAATCGAATCCAATCCGAAAATCAGGGCGACAATTAGAAAAAGATGCTGTTTTGCGGCCATGGGGTAGTCGGTTCGGGGACCGCATCAACGAGCCGATGCGGTCCCCGATCTGACTGGATTTTCTAACCTGGCCGATCGACATCCGGCCAATTTCAGGCCAGATATCGGTCGGCCAGGCCACTCGGTTCTGCCCATACACGGGCCGATAAGCTGCCGAATCTGTCCAAGGGACCCATATCTGCAGCTACAATCGGCCTGTTTATGGGGGCCTTTAGATTAGGATTGGCCTTTTTGATGTTTATTAAACTGTAAATGTAATGTAGAGAGCGCTATTTGCAATTGGTCTTCATTGTTTTTGAATGATTTAGTTGAGCAGCTCTCCAGTTTGGAATTTCAGCAGCTATCTGGTTGCTAGGGTCCAATTTAACCTAGCAACCAGTCAGTAATTTGAAAGAGAAACCGGAATATCAATAGTGGAGGCCATACATAGAAAGATAAGGAATAAAAAGTAACAATAACAATAAAACTGGAGCCTCACAGAGCAATAGGGTTTGGCTGCCGGGGTCAGTGACCCCCATTTGAAAGCTGAAAAGAGTCAAATAATTCTAAAAGTATAAAAAAAAATGAAGACCAATTGAAAAGTTGCTAAGAATATGCCATTCTATAACATAGTCTATTAAGGTTCCACTGTAATTTGCATGTATAGAGATCTGCAGCCTACACCGGGAATCAAGCAGCCAATATAAGGGTTCGGCCAATAAGCCCAGAGCACCCAGCAATCATACCGCCATATACATATCTATGGCTAAACCCTTAGGGCCAGAGACTTCCCAGCGAACAATACATCATGTACGTAGAACTGTCTGCGCCGCCGCCATACTCAGCACTCGCAGGCATTTCCGCAAGTGCAGCAGTAATACCCAATAATAACCAAGCTTGGATATTAGATTTATAAGCACTTTGCACCAAGGGATTCCCACTCGGCTCACATTCTGTTACCATAAACAGTTCCGCTTGCCCCGCGCTCGGCCGGCACGTTGGGGGATAGACAGGATGATAAATAGGGCAGGGCCGACCCAGAGTAAAGGGAAAGTATATTTAGTGCTTATTGCATCAAACGCAGCAATGCGACATATAAATCAGACTGTGGGATTAGGAAATTCATTTGGTGGCACCAAAGGGGGCGAAATCCTTTCAATACAGAGTTTGGGGTTGGTGCCCCCTAGCCATTGGGGTGTTTGTGACAGGATCTGTGGGTTCAAGTAATAAACAAGTATATATTATTCGCTAAATCACGGGCAAGTGTATGTAATATTCTTACTGTTCATGAAACTCACTCCAGAGACAATTGGGCTACACTGGGGCAGGGACTGATGGGAATGTGATAGGGGCCTTAGATTGTAAGCTCACTGGGGCAGGGGCTGATGGGAATGGGATAGGGGCCTTAGATTGTAAGCTCACTGGGGCAGGGACTGATGGGAATGGGATAGGGACCTTAGATTGTAAGCTCACTGGGGCAGGGACTGATGGGAATGTGATAGGGACCTTAGATTGTAAGCTCACTGGGGCAGGGACTGATGGGAATGGGATAGAGACCTTAGATTGTAAGCTCACTGGGGCAGGGGCTGATGGGAATGGGATAGGGACCTTAGATTGTAAGATCACTGGGGCAGGGGCTGATGGGAATTTGATAGGGACCTTAGATTGTAAGCTCACTGGGGCAGGGACTGATGGGAATGGGATAGGGGCCTTAGATTGTAAGCTCACTGGGGCAGGGACTGATGGGAATGGGATAGGGTCCTTAGATTGTAAGCTCACTGGGGCAGGGGCTGATGGGAATGGGATAGGGACCTTAGATTGTAAGCTCACTGGGGCAGGGACTGATGGGAATGGGATAGGGTCCTTAGATTGTAAGCTCACTGGGGCAGGGGCTGATGGGAATGGGATAGGGACCTTAGATTGTAAGCTCACTGGGGCAGGGGCTGATGGGAATGTGATAGGGACCTTAGATTGTAAGCTCACTGGGGCAGGGGCTGATGGGAATGTGATAGGGACCTTAGATTGTAAGCTCACTGGGGCAGGGACTGATGGGAATGGGATAGGGACCTTAGATTGTAAGCTCACTGGGGCAGGGACTGATGGGAATGGGATAGGGACCTTAGATTGTAAGCTCACTGGGGCAGGGGCTGATGGGAATGGATAGGGGCCTTAGATTGTAAGCTCACTGGGGCAGGGACTGATGGGAATGGGATAGGGACCTTAGATTGTAAGCTCACTGGGGCAGGGGCTGATGGGAATGTGATAGGGACCTTAGATTGTAAGCTCACTGGGGCAGGGGCTGATGGGAATGTGATAGGGACCTTAGATTGTAAGCTCACTGGGGCAGGGACTGATGGGAATGGGATAGGGACCTTAGATTGTAAGCTCACTGGGGCAGGGGCTGATGGGAATGTGATAGGGACCTTAGATTGTAAGCTCACTGGGGCAGGGACTGATGGGAATGTGATAGGGACCTTAGATTGTAAGCTCACTGGGGCAGGGGCTGATGGGAATGTTATAGGGACCTTAGATTGTAAGCTCACTGGGGCAGGGGCTGATGGGAATGTGATAGGGACCTTAGATTGTAAGCTCACTGGGGCAGGGCTGATGGGAATGTGATAGGGACCTTAGATTGTAAGCTCACTGGGGCAGGGACTGATGGGAATGGGATAGGGACCTTAGATTGTAAGCTCACTGGGGCAGGGACTGATGGGAATGTGATAGGGACCTTAGATTGTAAGCTCACTGGGGCAGGGGCTGATGGGAATGGGATAGGGACCTTAGATTGTAAGCTCACTGGGGCAGGGACTGATGGGAATGTGATAGGGACCTTAGATTGTAAGCTCACTGGGGCAGGGACTGATGGGAATGTGATAGGGACCTTAGATTGTAAGCTCACTGGGGCAGGGACTGATGGGAATGGGATAGGGACCTTAGATTGTAAGCTCACTGGGGCAGGGACTGATGGGAATGGGATAGGGACCTTAGATTGTAAGCTCACTGGGGCAGGGACTAATGGGAATGGGATAGGGACCTTAGATTGTAAGCTCACTGGGGCAGGGACTGATGGGAATGTGATAGGGACCTTAGATTGTAAGCTCACTGGGGCAGGGACTAATGGGAATGGGATAGGGACCTTAGATTGTAAGCTCACTGGGGCAGGGACTGATGGGAATGGGATAGGGGGCTAATTAGGTGGTGCTGGAGCTAATTACAGCCCAGGAATGATGTACAGTGATGCCCAATCAGTTGGTGATACAGAAAATAAAGGATGATAATAATAGAGTAGAAATGTCTATGGAATTGTCTGTCTGTTCTACACAGATGTTCCTTCTGTAACTGCTACAGGGATTTCTGGAATTCTCCCAATATCTCTCTCCCAGTCTGTGCGACTCACACAGGTTTATTTTGGGCAATAAAATGGCAGTAAATCTCCGGGGGCCGCTCGGCGCTCGTTGTTGCAGGTACAGAGGTTCCGGCCGGTCCCCCTGTAAAACTGCCCCATCAAAGAGATTGGTGGCTCCGAATGGGACGTTTTTATTCCCCCCAGGAAATGAGTCTGAGGCCTGAAATCATGTCTGATCCATCAGTAAAGCCAAAATATAGAGTTTTGTCTAGTAAAGTAGCGCCATAAATGCATTGCATCATGGGAAATCTGAATTGAATCATGGGAAGTGTGTAGGTTTGGCCCTGTGCCAGCATCTTGGGGCTGCGGGGAGGGGGGGCAATTATACAGTCACCAAGGCAAATACACCAGCATGTAGGGCAGGAGGTAACAGGCAGTGGGACCTGAGCAATACTCTGAATTAGAATGACTTCTGGTGCCTTTATATATTCACATAACCCCTCAGTGGCTTCTAATATCCTTATCATTTACAGTAGGGGGTACAGTATCCCTTATAATACATGAGTGATACTCAGAGTTCCCTGTATAACTCAGCCTGCAGCCTTGTGCCTTTATATGGGCACAGAACCCCTCAGTGACTGGTAATATCCTTATCATTTACAGTAGGGGGTACATTATCGCTTATAATACATGAGTGATACTCAGAGTTCCCTGTATAACTCAGCCTGCAGCCTTGTGCCTTTATATGGGGGGCACAGAACCCCTCAGTGACTGCTAATATCCTTATCATTTACAGTAGGGGGTACATTATCGCTTATAATACATGAGTGATACTCAGAGTTCCCTGTATAACTCAGCCTGCAGCCTTGTGCCTTTATATGGGGGGCACAGAACCCCTCAGTGACTGCTAATATCCTTATCATTTACAGTAGGGGGTACATTATCCCTTATAATACATGAGTGATACTCAGAGTTCCCTGTATAACTCAGCCTGCAGCCTTGTGCCTTTATATGGGCACAGAACCCCTCAGTGACTGCTAATATCCTTATCATTTACAGTAGGGGGTACAGTATCCCTTATAATACATGAGTGATACTCAGAGTTCCCTGTATAACTCAGCCTGCAGCCTTGTGCCTTTATATGGGGGGCACAGAACCCCTCAGTGACTGCTAATATCCTTATCATTTACAGTAGGGGGTACATTATCCCTTATAATACATGAGTGATACTCAGAGTTCCCTGTATAACTCAGCCTGCAGCCTTGTGCCTTTATATGGGGGGCACAGAACCCCTCAGTGACTGCTAATATCCTTATCATTTACAGTAGGGGGTACATTATCCCTTATAATACATGAGTGATACTCAGAGTTCCCTGTATAACTCAGCCTGCAGCCTTGTGCCTTTATATGGGCACAGAACCCCTCAGTGACTGCTAATATCCTTATCATTTACAGTAGGGGGTACATTATCCCTTATAATACATGAGTGATACTCAGAGTTCCCTGTATAACTCAGCCTGCAGCCTTGTGCCTTTATATGGGGGGCACAGAACCCCTCAGTGACTGCTAATATCCTTATCATTTACAGTGGGGGGTACATTTTCCCTTATAATACATGAGTGATACTCAGAGTTCCCTGTATAACTCAGCCTGCAGCCTTGTGCCTTTATATGGGGGGCACAGAACCCCTCAGTGACTGCTAATATCCTTATCATTTACAGTAGGGGGTACATTATCCCTTATAATACATGAGTGATACTCAGAGTTCCCTGTATAACTCAGCCTGCAGCCTTGTGCCTTTATATGGGCACAGAACCCCTCAGTGACTGCTAATATCCTTATCATTTACAGTGGGGGGTACATTTTCCCTTATAATACATGAGTGATACTCAGAGTTCCCTGTATAACTCAGCCTGCAGCCTTGTGCCTTTATATGGGCACAGAACCCCTCAGTGACTGCTAATATCCTTATCATTTACAGTGGGGGGTACATTATCCCTTATAATACATGAGTGATACTCAGAGTTCCCTGTATAACTTTAGCATTTAAACACTCTGCTATCACCCCCTGTGTGTGTGAGAGAGATATATATATTTATACCAGGCCACTGCTGGCAGAGATGGGTAGATATGAGATATGAGAGCGTTTCCTTGCAGGAAGCCAGAGTTGTATATTTTAGTTCTGATGCATTTACAGAGCCAGAGGCAGGGGGGCTAAGTGCATATAACTGCCCCTTGCTTGTTGCGCCCCCTGTGGGCGGGGCCTAAATGCAAGGCTTTGTGCATATAGAATTTCTCTAGGGGAATAATATAGTCACTCCCTTACGGCTGGGCCAAATCAAGCCAATTGGACTATTCGACCGGTGGGTCAATGTCCAGATCACAAAGAAGTTCAGTTTTCCCTTAATTCTCAAGCACCAATCAGATGTCACTTGGGGAGGCCATAGATATAGATAGCCGTAAAGCAGAGCTTGACTGTTGCGTTAAGAGAGAGAGAGAAGAGACAGGGCCACATTATTACAGAAATATAGGGCAATACTCAGAGAAATACTCTGCGCTTGTAACTGGATAGGGAAGTAAATCCCCCCCCTGAACTTTCTGTTTGGTTCCTGGGGGGGGGGGCAACTGGGCAGGGGGCAGTTTATCTTTATTAGTGTACAGGGGTGGACGAGTCACGTTAAGCAAGAGACAGCGAGAGAGACAGAGAGACAGTGAGAGAGAGACCGCCTTTGGCCGGAACATTCTATCACACCTCGACCACCGGGCAGGAAGGAAAACATTTACTGGTTATTTTGTAAAAATGCTTTTCTGCTTCTGTTTCTCCCCCCCTTTTTACTTCTTAGTGGTATTTCCCTCCTTCTGTTCAGCTTTTACTCTCCCACCTTCTGCCTCTTCCTTCTCTTTCTGTATTTCTGATTTTAGGGCTTATTTACAATACAAGCGTTGGGCCCCCAGCACCCATAGGTGCAACTCTGAATGGGGAGCAGAGATATGTGCCCCTCCCTGTTGGCGTGGCCAGCACTGTGTATAAGCAGGGGGGGCAGTGGGAGGAGCAAAGGCACCCCAGGAACCTCCTACCTTACCAGTCTGTCAGAATTTATAAGGTGGGGGGGCAGTGGGAGGAGCATAGGCACCCCAGGAACCTCCTACCTTCTCTGTCTGTCAGAATTTATAAGGTGGGGGGGCAGTGGGAGGAGCATAGGCACCCCAGGAACCTCCTACCTTCTCTGTCTGTCAGAATTTATAAGGTGGGGGGGCAGTGGGAGGAGCATAGGCACCCCAGGAACCTCCTACCTACTCTGTCTGTCAGAATTTATAAGGGGGGGGAGGGGACAGAAGACAGGGGGGCTTCTATGTCGGGCCCTAAGGGATACCATATTGTGCCCTTGTGTCTCTGCTCCCCAACCCCCTATTCCCAATCCCTCCCCCCCGTATCCCCATATACTGTTTGTGTTGTTACTATTCCCTTTCTGTTTATCCCCCCCGACCCCTCACTTTCTCTCCCCCGTATCCCCATATACTGTTTGTGTTGTTACTATTCCCTTTCTGTTTATCTCCCCCGACCCCTCACTTTCTCCCCCCCGTATCCCCATATACTGTTTGTGTTGTTACTATTCCCTCTCTGTTTATCTCCCCCGACCCCTCACTTTCTCTCCCCCGTATCCCCATATACTGTTTGTGTTGTTACTATTCCCTCTCTGTTTATCCCCCCCGACCCCTCACTTTCTCTCCCCCCGTATCCCCATATACTGTTTGTGTTGTTACTATTCCCTTTCTGTTTATCCCCCCCGACCCCTCACTTTCTCTCCCCCGTATCCCCATATACTGTTTGTGTTGTTACTATTCCCTCTCTGTTTATCTCCCCCGACCCCTCACTTTCTCCCCCCGTATCCCCATATACTGTTTGTGTTGTTACTATTCCCTTTCTTTTTATCTCCCCCGACCCCTCACTTTCTCTCCCCCCGTATCCCCATATACTGTTTGTGTTGTTACTATTCCCTTTCTGTTTATCCCCCCCGACCCCTCACTTTCTCTCCCCCGTATCCCCATATACTGTTTGTGTTGTTACTATTCCCTTTCTGTTTATCCCCCCCGACCCCTCACTTTCTCTCCCCCGTATCCCCATATACTGTTTGTGTTGTAACTATTCCCTTTCTGTTTATCACCCCCGACCCCTCACTTTCTCCCCCCCGTATCCCCATATACTGTTTGTGTTGTTACTATTCCCTTTCTGTTTATCACCCCCGACCCCTCACTTCTCTCCCCCGTATCCCCATATACTGTTTGTGTTGTTACTATTCCCTTTCTTTTATCTCCCCCGACCCCTCACTTTCTCCCCCCCGTATCCCCATATACTGTTTGTGTTGTTACTATTCCCTTTCTGTTTATCCCCCCCGACCCCTCACTTTCTCTCCCCCGTATCCCCATATACTGTTTGTGTTGTTACTATTCCCTCTCTGTTTATCTCCCCCGACCCCTCACTTTCTCCCCCCGTATCCCCATATACTGTTTGTGTTGTTACTATTCCCTTTCTTTTTATCTCCCCCGACCCCTCACTTTCTCCCCCCCGTATCCCCATATACTGTTTGTGTTGTTACTATTCCCTTTCTGTTTATCACCCCCGACCCCTCACTTTCTCTCCCCCGTATCCCCATATACTGTTTGTGTTGTTACTATTCCCTTTCTGTTTATCCCCCCCGACCCCTCACTTTCTCTCCCCCGTATCCCCATATACTGTTTGTGTTGTTACTATTCCCTTTCTGTTTATCTCCCCCGACCCCTCACTTTCTCTCCCCCGTATCCCCATATACTGTTTGTGTTGTTACTATTCCCTTTCTGTTTATCTCCCCCGACCCCTCACTTTCTCTCCCCCGTATCCCCATATACTGTTTGTGTTGTTACTATTCCCTTTCTGTTTATCTCCCCGACCCCTCACTTTCTCTCCCGTATCCCCATATACTGTTTGTGTTGTTACTATTCCCTTTCTGTTTATCACCCCCGACCCCTCACTTTCTCTCCCCCGTATCCCCATATACTGTTTGTGTTGTTACTATTCCCTTTCTGTTTATCCCCCCCGACCCCTCACTTTCTCTCCCCCGTATCCCCATATACTGTTTGTGTTGTTACTATTCCCTTTCTGTTTATCCCCCCCGACCCCTCACTTTCTCTCCCCCGTATCCCCATATACTGTTTGTGTTGTTTACTATTCCCTTTCTGTTTATCACCCCGACCCCTCACTTTCCTCTCCCCCGTATTCCCATATACTGTTTTGTGTTGTTACTATTCCCTCTCTGTTTAATTCTCCCCCCGACCCCTCACTTTCTCTCCCCCGTATCCCCATATACTGTTTGTGTTGTTACTATTCCTTTCTGTTTATCTCCCCGACCCCTCACTTTCTCTCCCCGTATCCCCATATACTGTTTGTGTTGTTACTATTCCCTTTCTGTTTATCTCCCCCGACCCCTCACTTTCTCTCCCCGTATCCCCATATACTGTTTGTGTTGTTACTATTCCCTTTCTGTTTATCTCCCCGACCCCTCCACTTTCTCTCCCCCGTATCCCATATACTGTTTGTGTTGTTACTATTCCCTTTCTGTTTATCCCCCCCGACCCTCACTTTCTCTCCCCCGTATCCCCATATACTGTTTGTGTTGTTTACTATTCCCTCTCTGTTTATCTCCCCCGAACCCCTCACTTTCTCTCCCCGTATCCCCATATACTGTTTGTGTTGTTACTGATTCCCTTTCTGTTTATCCCCCCGACCCCTCACTTTCTCTCCCCCCGTATCCCCATATACTGTTTGTGTTGTTACTATTCCCTTTCTGTTTATCTCCCCCGACCCCTCACTTTCTCTCCCCCGTATCCCCATATACTGTTTTGTTGTTACTATTCCCTCTCTGTTTATCACCCCCGACCCCTCACTTTCCTCTCCCCCGTATCCCCATATACTGTTTGTGTTGTTACTATTCCCTCTCTGTTTATCACCCCCGACCCCTCCACTTTCTCTCCCCCGTATCCCCATATACTGTTTGTGTTGTTTACTATTCCTTTCTGTTTATCCCCCCGACCCCTCACTTTCTCTCCCCCCGTATCCCCATATACTGTTTGTGTTGTTACTATTCCCTCTCTGTTTATCACCCCCGACCCCTCACTTTCTCTCCCCCGTATCCCCATATACTGTTTGTGTTGTTACTATTCCCTTTCTGTTTATCTCCCCCGACCCCTCACTTTCTCTCCCCCGTATCCCCATATACTGTTTGTGTGTTTACTTATTCCCTCTCTGTTTATCACCCCCACCCCTCACTTTCTCTCCCCCCGTATCCCCATATACTGTTTGTGTTGTTACTATTCCCTTTCTGTTTATCACCCCCGACCCCTCACTTTCTCTCCCCCGTATCCCCATATACTGTTTGTGTTGTTACTATTTCCCTTTCTGTTTATCACCCCCACCCCTCACTTTCTCTCCCCCGTATCCCCATATACTTTTGTGTTGTTACTATTCCTTTCTGTTTATCCCCCCCGACCCCTCACTTTCTCTCCCCCGTATCCCCATATACTGTTTGTGTTGTTACTATTCCCTCTCTGTTTATCACCCCCGACCCCTCACTTTCTCTCCCCCGTATCCCCATATACTGTTTGTGTTGTTACTATTTCCCTTTCTGTTTATCACCCCCACCCCTCACTTCTCTCCCCCCGTATCCCCATATACTGTTTGTGTTGTTACTATTCCCTTTCTGTTTATCCCCCCCGACCCCTCACTTTCTCTCCCCCGTATCCCCATATACTGTTTGTGTTGTTACTATTCCTCTCTGTTTATCTCCCCGACCCCTCACTTTCCTCTCCCCCGTATCCCCATATACGTTTGTGTTGTTACTATTCCCTCTCTGTTTATTCTCCCCGACCCTCACTTTCTCTCCCCCGTATCCCCATATACTGTTTGTGTTGTTACTATCCCTTTCTGTTTATCCCCCCCGACCCCTCACTTTCTCTCCCCCGTATCCCCATATACTGTTTGTGTTGTTACTATTTCCCTCTCTGTTTATCTTAAACCCCGACCCCTCACTTTCTCTCCCCCGTATCCCCACTTACTGTTTGTGTTGTTACTATTCCCTTTCTGGTTTATCACCCCCGACCCCTCCACTTTTCTCTCCCCCCGGGTATCCCCATTTACTGTTTGTTGTTGTTACTATTCCCTCTCTGTTTTAATCTTAACCCCGACCCCTCACTTTCTCTCCCCCGTTATCCCCATATAACTGTTTGTGTTGTTACTATTCCCTCTCTGTTTTATCACCCCCGAACCCTTCACTTTTCCTCTCCCCCGTATCCCCCATATACTGTTTTGTTGTTACTATTCCCTCTCTGTTTATCACCCCCGACCCCTCACTTTCTCTCCCCCGTATCCCCATATACTGTTTGTGTTGTTACTATTCCCTCTCTGTTTATCTTAACCCCGACCCCTCACTTTCTCTCCCCCGTATCCCCATATACTGTTTGTGTTGTTACTATTCCCTTTCTGTTTATCACCCCCGACCCCTCACTTTCTCTCGCCCGAGCACGGGGCACAGTGAACAGGAAGATTTCCCATGATCCCTTTAGTATCTGTAATTTAGTATATTTAGTATCAGGCTCAGTTGCCATAGTAACCAGGAAGTAGTTTGATACTGAGGGCAGATTATCACCATTTGCAGCCAAACCCCAGTGGTGCTGCTCAGGCCCCCAGTAAGTGTAATGGCTTCCTGGCACAGGTGCCCTTATGGGGTGTCAAACAGCACCCCCACATACACAGGGGCCCGGCTCCAGTTTGCTTTTTAATAGGGAATCACCGTATCCAGGATTCTGTTTGGGAAATCATGTGACTTTTTGTCACACAGGGCAGTGGGCAGTGCGGGGGGTCACTTTAACCCTTCCATGGCCTCATAAGCATATGCAAATTAGGATTTGGATTTAGTTCGGTATTCGGCCAAATTTTTCATAAAGGATTCTGGGTTCAGCCGGATCCCAAAATAGTGGATTTGGTGCTTTTAATTGTCTGATTGCTGATGGGGGAGGGTCCAGAACCCTTTGCAAAATTCTCTGCTGTGAGACAGCCAATCATGTTCCTTCTCTCTTTCTCTCTCTTTGCACCTTCTCTTTCTTTCTTTCTTTCTTTCTTTCTTTTTCTCTCTCTCTCTCTCTCTGCACCTTCTCTTTCTTTCTTTCTTTTTCTCTCTCTCTCTCTCTTTGCACCTTCTCTTTCTTTCTTTCTTTTTCTCTCTCTCTCTCTCTTTGCACCTTCTCTTTCTTTCTTTCTTTCTTTCTTTCTTTCTTTCTTTCTTTCTTTCTTTCTTTCTTTCTTTCTTTCTTTCTTTCTTTCTCTCTCTCTCTCTCTCTCTCTCTCTCTCTTTCTCTCTCCCTTTCTTTCTCTCTCCCTTTCTTTCTTTCTTTCTTTCTTTCTTTTTCTTTTTCTCTCTCTCTCTCTCTCTCTTTGCACCTTCTCTCCCTTTCTTTCTCTCTCCCTTTCTTTCTTTCTTTCTTTCTTTCTTTCTTTTTCTTTTTCTCTCTTTCTCTCTCCCTTTCTTTCTTTCTTTCTTTCTTTCTTTCTTTCTTTCTTTCTTTCTTTCTTTCTTTCTTTCTTTCTTTCTTTCTTTCTTTCTCTCTCTCTCTCTCTCTCTCTCTCTCTCCGGAATGGGTCTGTTACCCAGTGGAAATCACCAGAAGGTTTAGATGGCGGCAGACTGTATAGTTTGTGTCAGGAGTTAAAGGGGTTGTAAGGGTCTGTATTACTGCAATTCTAGCTTGGCTATCCAGCATGGGAGGTAAGGGAAAGGGAAAGGCAGAGTTACAGGAGGGAAGATACAGTGACGCTGATGTTACTCAGGAAGCTTTACAGCTACAACTCACTTGTGGTTTCAGCATAGAACTCACGTCTTGTTTTCATTTACAATTGTCAGCTCCTGTATGTGCCACAAACTGCGAGCTCAGCAGCATAGGGATTCCCCTGTACTAAGCCCAATTCAGCAGGAACAGCCCCCTAAGTTTGCTCATAGCCTGTACAGAGAGATACCATAAAACTATGGCACATAGGGATTCCCCTGTACTAAGCACAATTCAGCAGGAACAGCCCCCTAAGTTTGCCCATAGCCTGTACAGAGAGATACCATAAAACTATGGCACATAGGGATTCCCTGTACTAAGCACAAATTCAGCAGGAACAGCCCCCTAAGTTTGCCCATAGCCTGTACAGAGAGATACATAAAAAAATATGGCACATAGGGATTCCCTGTACTAAGCACAATTCAGCAGGAACAGCCCCCTAAGTTTGCTCATAGCCTGTACAGAGAGATACCATAAAACTATGGCACATAGGGATTCCCCTGTACTAAGCACAATTCAGCAGGAACAGCCCCTAAGTTTGCTCATAGCCTGTACAGAGAGATACCATAAAACTATGGCAGCATAGGGATTCCCCTGTACTAGGCACAATTCAGCAGGAACAAGCCCCCTAAGTTTGCTTATAGCCTGTACAGAGAGATACCATAAAACTATGGCACATAGGGATTCCCCTGTACTAAGCACAATTCAGGCAGGAACAGCCCCTAAGTTTTCTCATAGCCTGTACAGAGAGATACCATAAAACTATGGCACATAGGGATTCCCCTGTACTAAGCACAATCAGCAGGAAACAGCCCCCTAAGTTTTGCTCATAGCCTGTACAGAGAGATACCATAAAACTATGGCACATAGGGATTCCCCTGTACTAAGCACAATTGAGCAGGAACAGCCCCCTAAGTTTGCTCATAGCCTGTACAGAGAGATACCATAAAACTATGGCACATAGGGATTCCCCTGTACTAAGCACAATTCAGCAGGAACAGCCCCCTAAGTTTGCTCATAGCCTGTACAGAGAGATACCATAAAACTATGGCAGCATAGGGATTCCCCTGTACTAAGCACAATTCAGCAGGAACAGCCCCCTAAAGTTTGCTTATAGCCTGTACAGAGAGATACCATAAAACTATGGCACATAGGGATTCCCCTGTACTAAGCACAATTCAGCAGGAACAGCCCCCTAAGTTTTCTCATAGCCTGTACAGAGAGATACCATAAAACTATGGCACATAGGGATTCCCCTGTACTAAGCACAATTCAGCAGGAACAGCCCCCTAAGTTTTCTCATAGCCTGTACAGAGAGATCCCATAAAACTATGGCACATAGGGATTCCCCTGTACTAAGCACAATTCAGCAGGAACAGCCCCCTAAGTTTGCCCATAGCCTGTACAGAGAGATACCATAAAACTATGGCACATAGGGATTCCCCTGTACTAAGCACAATTGAGCAGGAACAGCCCCCTAAGTTTGCTCATAGCCTGTACAGAGAGATACCATAAAACTATGGCAGATAGGGATTCCCCTGTACTAAGCACAATTCAGCAGGAACAGCCCCCTAAGTTTGCCCATAGCCTGTACAGAGAGATACCATAAAACTATGGCACATAGGGATTCCCCTGTACTAAGCACAATTCAGCAGGAACAGCCCCCTAAGTTTGCTCATAGCCTGTACAGAGAGATACCCTGTACTAAGCACAATTAATATGGCTCCAAGCAGGGTGCAAAGTGATTACAATTGCTCTGTAGAACCCTGTTACTATAGAAGGCAGAACGTTGCTTTGTCTCCTTCAGTTCACTCTTTCCTCTTCTCCGTTCCGCCCATTGGTGCAGGTGAAATTAATTTACTTTTTGCCCCCATCTCCTGTTTATGTGACATTCGGGGCTGATGGATAAATCTTGATTTCGCAGTCAGTAAAGTGTCATTGATTGATCCCCCATGTTGCCCTTTGGCTCCTTTCTTTAGGCAAAATACCAGCGAATATTCCTTTATTCAGAGCTGAATCAGTCAGACATTGATCATTTCTTTTCACAGCCCTTTCATTACATTAATGTTGCTGGAAGTTTCTCTCTCCCCCCCCCCCAGCTATAGGGAAGGTATAAACCTTATTATCTCTAATAAAGACACAGTTCATATGGGGGTTGGAAGTGGGAACTTTGTAGCCCAAATCCCATATTATCTCTATGAAACAGATTTTTCCTATTACTTTTATCCGCCCAGGCTCCTTTGCTTCTGGCAAAGGCAAAACGCTACCTGGGCCGCCATATTCTTCCGAGCCCTGTTACCACAGAATTTGGACAGGACTGGTCTCGGGTGAGAGCTAATACTCATACACAAATGGGCACAACCAGGTGTACAACACAGAGTAAAGGTATTGGCACATACACTGCTGACCCCGACACCATTCTGCTCATTGTACCATCAGCAGCCCCGCCTCCATTCCAGGCCCCTCCCACCCTGATGCAGGAATACTCCCCACTTGTCCACCCCCTGTTCCCCCCACAAGTGGCTTCAACTCTCTCTCTTATTCGCTGTCATTTTGCTCTGAAATCTCCCAATTAACCGTTTGTGCAACACAGCGGAAAGTGTGAGTCGAGTGGGGCCCCCAGTGTTGTTGACACAGCAAATCCCCCCCTGTTATTAATCACACTCCTTGCATTGGCTTTGGGGGGGGGGGTATGAAAGCCACTTCTGAGTAATATTCCCCTGTTGTTATACTCAGGGATTACTCACTCTTTGTTTATCAGCCTCCCCGGCACTGAGCAACATGGCGCTCGCTGAGTCAAACGAAGGTTTTCCATTGGCAGAGAGATGTTTTGTTTGAGGCTTGTTGCTCAGTAAAGCGCAGTGATTGTCAGGAATCTGTTTATGGGGGTTTCCAGGAAAATGCAGTGTTATTATTCTTTATTGAAATATTCAGCAATTGTACATCAGTCCCTGCCCCAGTGAGCTTACAATCTAAGGTCCCTATCCCATTCCCATCAGCCCCTGCCCCAGTGAGCTTACAATCTAAGGTCCCTATCCCATTCCCATCAGCCCCTGCCCCAGTGAGCTTACAATCTCCCAATCATCCCTCCGCCCCAGTGAGCTTACAATCTAAGGTCCTATCCATTCCCATCAGGTCCCTGCCCCAGTCTTACAATTAAGGTCCCTGATCATTCCATCAGTCCTGCCCAGTGAGCTTACAATCTAAGGTCCCTATCACATTCCCATCAGTCCCTGCCCCAGTGAGCTTACAATCTAAGGTCCTATCACATTTCCATCAGTCCCTGCCCCAGTGAGCTTACAAATCTAAGGTCCCAATCACATTCCCAATCAGTCCTGCCCAGTGAGCTTACAATCTAAGGTCCCTATCACATTCCCATTAGTCCCTGCCCCAGTGAGCTTACAATCTAAGGTCCCTATCACATTCCCATCAGTCCCTGCCCCAGTGAGCTTACAATCTAAGGTCCTATCACATTCCCATCAGTTCCCTGCCCCAGTGAGCTTACAATTAAGGTCCCTATCACATTCCCATCAGTCCCTGCCCCAGTGAGCTACAATCTAAGTCCCTATCACATTCCCATCAGTCCTGCCCCTGAGCTTCCCTATCACATTTCCATCAGCCCCTGCCCCAGTGAGCTTACAATCTAAGGTCCCTATCCCATTCCCATCAGTCCCTGCTCCAGTGAGCTTACAATCTAAGGTCCCTATCACATTCCTAGATGTAGAGCTGCTGTCCTTGCTGAAACTGCTACTGAAAGGGTTAAGGCACAGAGGCTTTTTAGCTGGAGAGACAAGCCAGAAGGCAGGTTTAGGGGGTGACCTCCCTGCCTCCCCTCGTGGCGTAAGGTTACCCTCTC
Organism: Xenopus tropicalis; assembly: GCF_000004195.4. Taxonomy (NCBI): domain Eukaryota; kingdom Metazoa; phylum Chordata; class Amphibia; order Anura; family Pipidae; genus Xenopus; species Xenopus tropicalis. The sequence goes on from NC_030678.2 coordinate 6,893,136, forward strand.
CCAATGAATATCAATGAATTGAGATGCGCTGGGAGATTGGGCAGAAGGAACCATGTAGCGCGGGGAGAGCAGCTGGGGCCCCGTGTGTTCTGCATATAAAGGAGCTTCTGGGGGTGAGAGGTGACGCCGGTAACAATGCGCTGGTTCCCCCATTCACTCGCAGGGCTGACCCCGACTCGCGCAACATTAACGAACACGCCAATCCGGGTTATTTTATCTCCCCGTATTAATTAAACGAAGAGTCCATCAGGTCAGAAGGGAAAATGGAGTTCCCTGGGTGACTGAGTGGCTTGTCATAGGGACGCGCAGCCCAAGGCTTTGTTATTCCGCTCCATATCGTGTCGTTTTATTATTAATATTAACTAAAAGACCCAAAACAGGAATTTTTACAGGTTGTACAGATTTCCGAAATATATCATTTCATCCCTGCAAAAATTCCCTATATTGGGACATTCTCCCCCAGCAGGTGTTTTATTGATGGATTTGCATTGTGGAAAATATAAAAAAAAAGGGGGTCAGCTGCCAAAACTCCAGTAAAAAAATACCTACAATTTCAGCAAATCCCACGTGGAATCCTGTAATCAGATCATCTGGGGGTTGGGCGGCGACTTTCCAACACAATATTTTTCAAAACTCCTGAGAGTTTTTTCATTAAATCCGAATCCTAATTAGCATATGCTAATTAGCATTCGGTAAGGGTTAAATTTTAGGGGGACATTTTTTTTAGCCACGCGCAACTTTTAACCCTTCACGATCCTTAAAAGCATATGCCAATTAGGATTTGGATTCGCTTCGAGATTCGGCAGAATCCATCAGGGTGGGTTCGGGGGTTCAGCAGAAACCAAAAAAGTGGGTTCGGTGCATCCCAACTTTTCGAGAATACATTGCCATTTCTCTAAAAAAAAATCGTGAAATTTAAACAGGCGTTCATTTCCATGAATCTTTTTTATTGTTTTCCAAACAGGAAGTGCTCCAGCGGCCATTTTAGGAGCATTGGTGCTCATTTTCCTCACTTGCATCTTGGAAAACAATAATGCATTTATGTTTCATTCAAAAGTATGTGACATAGAAAACAATTATGTGTTTAACTTCCCCTTGAAAATGTGTGAAATAGAATACTGTGATGGGATTAACTTCCCCTTGAAAGTGTGTCGAGGACAGATTGTCACTGAGCCTTAGTTAGGGTCCTTTATCCATTCTGCACTCATGTATTGAAAAGGCGCATTCGTTTAGCCCCCACATTGGCACTCGGCAGCCTGAGTTGGGCGCAAGTACTTGGCCGAGGCTCACAAATCACCCATTTTGCTGTCAGGAGAAGCGCTGCAGCTCGCCAGTAAAATAATGCAGCAGTAGGAAGTGAACGCCATAAAAGAGCGCAGGAAATGTAGTGTTTTATACCAGTCATTTGTCTCACTGTGCCAGAATAATGCTTCCTCACTGCTTTTATACTCAGGAATTGCCATAAGCAACTTTAGTTTTGGTTTAACCCGAACTAATGTGGGAATGTGATAGGGACCTTAGATTGTAAGCTCTACTGGGGCAGGGACTGATGGGAATGTAATAGGGACCTTAGATTGTAAGCTCACTGGGGCAGGGACTGGCTGGGAATGTGATAAGGACCTTAGATTGTAAGCTCACTGGGGCAGGGACTGATGGGAATGTGATAGGGACCTTAGATTGTAAGCTCACTGGGGCAGGGACTGCTGGGAATGTGATAGGGACCTTAGATTGTAAGCTCACTGGGGCAGGGACTGCTGGGAATGTGATAGGGACCTTAGATTGTAAGCTCACTGGGGCAGGGACTGATGGGAATGGGATAGGGACCTTAGATTGTAAGCTCACTGGGGCAGGAACTGATGGGAATGGGATAGGGACCTTAGATTGTAAGCTCACTGGGGCAGGGACTGATGGGAATGTGATAAGGACCTTAGATTGTAAGCTCACTGGGGCAGGGACTGATGGGAATGTGATAGGGACCTTAGATTGTAAGCTCACTGGGGCAGGGACTGCTGGGAATGTGATAGGGACCTTAGATTGTAAGCTCACTGGGGCAGGGACTGATGGGAATGTGATAGGGGCCTTAGATTGTAAGCTCACTGGGGCAGGGGCTGATGGGAATGTGATAGGGACCTTAGATTGTAAGCTCACTGGGGCAGGGACTGCTGGGAATGTGATAGGGACCTTAGATTGTAAGCTCACTGGGGCAGGGACTGATGGGAATGTGATAGGGGCCTTAGATTGTAAGCTCACTGGGCAGGGGCTGATGGGAATGTGATAGGGACCTTAGATTGTAAGCTCACTGGGGCAGGGACTGATGGGAATGTGATAGGGGCCTTAGATTGTAAGCTCACTGGGGCAGGGACTGATGGGGAATGTGATAGGGCCTTAGATTGTAAGCTCACTGGGGCAGGGACTGATGGGAATGTGATAGGGGCCTTAGATTGTAAGCTCACTGGGGCAGGGACTGATGGGAATGTGATAGGGGCCTTAGATTGTAAGCTCACTGGGGCAGGGACTGATGGGAATGTGATAGGGGCCTTAGATTGTAAGCTCACTGGGGCAGGGACTGATGGGAATGTGATAGGGACCTTAGATTGTAAGCTCACTGGGGCAGGGAACAATGAGAAAGATGAGATATCTGTGTCAGCACTATATGAATAGAGGAAGATAATAAGCTCTATTACGGGGAGTGCTACGTAGGAGAATGCTGATAATAGAAAATAATGTTTATATCGGTGCCATTTCCCCGTATGAGGCAGGGGGGGGGGTCTGTGCATTCAGCAGATGGTGTTTACATAGGAAAGTGCTGACACGCTGCCCAGAAGGCGTCGGGGAGAGTCAGCAGTGCGGTTTTGAATAAGAGAACAATAGGCCGGTAGCCGTGGGGCAGAATGGAACATATAACGGGGCAGAGAGTTCTAGGAATGTGTCGCTCAGCGAGGGTCGGTATTGGGAGCCGCCGGCGCTGCTATTGTTTCCACCCCTGTCATTTCCACTGGGCCCGGGGCCCCAGCAACCTCTTGTCACCGCTCTTTGTTCTAAAGGGCAATAAAAAGCAAAGTTTCGGCCTCTGTGGGGCAACTTAGGGGCCACACGCTGGGGGGACATTCGGCTAATGATACCCGGCGCCGCCGCTTGGCACAAAGAGGTGTTGGGGAAAACAAATATTCACTGTGGGGCCCGATCGGGAGCAATGGCCTCCTTATGTATCGGGGATTCAGTCGGCCCCTTTAATAACCCAAGGATGGGCCTTCGCTATGTGGAAGTGACCAGCGAAGCTGGGGTGTAGTGGCACTACAACTCACTGTAGCTGTGTGCAGTGCAGATTAGCAAAGATGGACAGGGTCGGACTGGGGGGCTCCCACCCCAGGGGCCCTGCAGGTGTCTGCACCCATAGCCAGCCCCCCCCCCGGAGAGACCTAACCCCCCCTTGCAGGGGCCCTTACCCGACGTCCTCCCCAGAGCACGTAAAATTAACGCGTCAGTGCAGAAGCAGTTGGGCAGGGGGGAGCGACGCAAGGGTCGGGTTTGGGCTTGGGGGATTTTTCCGGCGGCCCAGTCCGACCCTGAAGATGGATGCCAAAGGGTTCTTGCAGTTGAACTACAGTACAGTTTATTGTCAGAGACAAATGGATATGCAGGGTTATACTCACACAGATGGTACAGATGTTAAATGATAGAAGTACTCTGAGGACAACAAGAGAGGATGCCACCGGTTTATCCCCCCCCTTTTAGAGTCTGGGCAGGGTAAATGCACTGGTCAGCTTGACACCCCTATGGAAGCAGTCAGGATAGATACCTCAGTCCTCAGCTTGAATACCTCTAGCATTAAGGGTCCTACAGCCGACTGTGGAACAGGGTTGAGATACTGCCTGTCTCCTATGTTATCCGTGGCCCTATGCTGAGGCAACAGTGCCTGTATGGAAGGTACTTCCAGCTACTTTCCTTGGTGGAGCCCAAACTGCTTTTGCTTCCTTCCCTCTCTATCTCACTCTGCTAGAGAGTGCTCTACAAGAGTAACTATCTAACTGGTCCTCGTTCACGGGGTCCCTGTCCCCCCCAGATTAGGTATTAATAAGGTATAAACGCATAACTGTACTGATACATGGGTCCAGTAACGCCCAGTAACAGCAGAATATAGAAGTTGTAGGGTTTAAAGCCATAGCGGCAGATTAACCCTATGGGTCCCTACATATTATTTTCAAAAGTGGAGGTTGTTTTTATTTTATTTTTTTCTGTAACGGGAAAGCACAAGATCCCATTGGTTTTTGTAAGGGCAATAATAAGGCAACGTCCATCCATTTGGGTTCTGCACTGTCCTTCCTATAGCGGGAAGGGGGGTGGGGGGGGTGGAAGGTACAATAGCAGTCAGGGGTGGAAAGCCCTTAGCATCACTTCCATATTCCGAAGTCGCACAAAGTTTCCTAAGACCGGCAACTTCGGGCGAATTCGGAAAACTGAGGTCTTTCCACCAGCGACTCCTATAGCAGAGATCTATCATGGCCGACTGAACCCCTCTGTGGGTCCTTAGCCTTAGGCTTCTAGCCCAGGGGTGGGTGGGTCTCTTTAATCCGGCCCCTTGGTCTGTTTAATCCGGCCCACCTAGCTCCCAAGTCTCATCACGCGAGACTTGGCGTCTGGGGACTGATGAGCGGAAATGGTGTAACGCTGACCCGGCCGTCTGTAAGTCAATGTGGCCCCTGAGCCAGAAAGTTTGTCCACCCCTGTTCTAGCCCCTGCTGTGGGATACGCCCTCCACTAACTCCTCCCTCTTGATTGGCTGGCAGCTACAATGAGCAGATCCGCCTGAGATGGGAGGCGCCTCTAGGATACGATAGGCTAATAGAGATGTAGCGAACTGTTCGCCGGCGAACTAATTCGCGCGATGTTCGCCATTTTGGGTTCGCCGCGTTTTTTTTTGCGACGCGTTTTTTTGCCTCGTTTTTTTCCGCCTCGTTTTTTCGCTTCGGTTTTTCGCCTTTGCGTATACATAGGAATAGCTTGCGTTTTTTTGGCGTTTTTTTTTGGCGTTGGAGGCCCTGGAGGCCTGAGCAGAGGACAATAAATGAAGTTTATATAAATTAATAACGAGGGATATTTTTAAAGTGATACCGACACCTAAATCATTTAATGGGGGAAACACTAGTTATAAAGAGAGAATGTGGTGGAGCCGCAGACGCGAGAGATCGACACTGATGCCTCGGTGCCCGGGGTGAAGTCTCAAGCCTATTTCTCCGAGCCGTCAATAATCTGAATTTAATTTGCTGTTTCCCTTCTCATAACCACAAGGCGCTGCCCCTCTGGGCTCCCCCGACGCTCCGATGGGCTCCCGATAGCCCGCCCGGCATTACAGGGGAAAGTGAGTGCAGCCGCCTGATTGACAGATCATAAAATAGGAATTACTCGTTAAGTTGATTGTTAGATACGCCGCGGCAGCACCACATGAATATCTCGTCCCGTCAGAAGCTGTCACTTTGCACATAAATCTCATAAATCAGGATTAATCCAGGTTCGAGCTGCACCGGCCAGAAAGTCTCTATAGGATGCGCTTTGTCTTCTTGGTACGTCAATCCCAACACTGTCTGGGCTATAGGGATCCATTTATTGCACAGGAACCAACCAAGCAGAGGCTAGGGCCCTTTATCAGTTACAACTACAACTCCCAGTCTAGCCTACACAGGCTTCATCAACTTGGCTTATGGTGGCCATCATGTCTTCTGCCATCTTGGACCCCAACCATTGGGCTTTGGTTAATACATCAAACCCAAATCTGAACCCTAAAGGTGCCCATACACCTTCAGATCGCCAAGCGAGCGGATCTTCTCCTGATATCCCCCACCTACGGGCCAAACGATCGAATTGATGTGGCCCCCAATCTGACTAGATTTTTTAATCTGCCCGATCGAGATCTGGCCGATTTCAGGCCAGATATCGGTCGGCCAGGCCCGTTGGTAGTGCCCATACAGGGGCCAATTAGCTGCCGAATCTGTCTAAGGGGCCCATATCGGCAGCTAGAATCGGCCCGTGTATGGGGACCTTAAGGGAGGTGCTCTTCTGCATTGTTTTATGCAACAAACATCTACGGTCTTACTGTACCCAATATAGTTGCAATATTTGACCCTACGGCTGTTTTGGAATACCTTTCCCAGAATTCCTTGCAGTGAATGACTGACAACTGGGGATGCTGTAGTTCAGCAATAGGTAGAGGACCACAGCAAGGGATGGTGGTAGCTGGAGGTTACATCAGACTATCATGGCCCTGAGGAGCTCCAGAAAGCTTGAAGTTGCAGCCAATGGTCACCAAGAATTTGTGGAGATTTTAACCTGTGACTCTAGATTTATTTGACCTACAAGTTGCGTGAGAGTAGCTTGCATAGTCGTGTGTTTTCCAGAGGAGAGGTGTAAGTTCTCAATGGTCATTGGTGTCCAGGAGAAAGAGACCAACCCTATGGCAGCCATCATTGTGTGGTGGTGGAGAAACCAGATGATGCGAAGGACCTGCCTCAAGGTTTCTCCCTGAGCAATGGAGTTAGATGGTAGGTTTTATCGCAGTTTATTGAAAGGGCCTTGAGTCAGGTGGTATTGGGTAAGGAGATTTCATTGGAACAGCGGTTGGAAGTTTTTGGTAAGTAGGAACTAGAATGAACATGGAGAACATGGAACTCTGAAGGGACTTTTTTTGTATCTTTTTCTTCAATTCAGAGGTTGTACAGTCTCCTAGTATAATATGTCGTTTTTGAAACCCCCCCTGGAAGTGGTCATGGTAACCAGGACGGCAAAACCTTTACCCCAGAGGCTCTGCAGCAGCTGTTCCCACAATGGACTGGGGTTCAAGCACTACTGTTGCCGGCTCTTGATTGGACAAGGGAACACCTTATATTTCATAAATGTCTAATCCTGCCAATGGGAAGAAAAGCACAACTGGACCATTACAAGACACTTATTAAAAGTGGTGGTAGGGGCCCCCCCCAATGTGCAGCGTTGGTACAGGTCTGTACCTTCACCCCATGACACCTGTTTTACTGCCGGCCCCACACAAGGGGGGAGAGGAGGAAATCACAGGCAGCCTCGTTACCATCCATTTCCTCTGAATAAACTGCTGTGGCTTCACTCAAACTTCCTGCCGTGGGTCTCCGCCTAACGTACAGCTGGGAAACATGGCCTGGTACGGAGAAATGCCACCCATAAGGCTCAGCAGGGAATCACTGAATGTAGTCACATGGGGGGAATCACTGAATGTAGTCACATGGGGGGAATCACTGAATTTAGTCACATGGGGGGAGTAGGGCTGGATAGGAGAGGGTTGTGGCCATAGCAACAGTATACAAGTTGCCCCAGGGACTGGTTCGATTGCCGTCTTGGAGCAAGGAAGGAATTTTTTCCCCTCTGGGGCAAATTAGAGAGGCTTCAGATGGGGTTTTTTGCCTTCCTCTGGATCAACTAGCAGTTAGGCAGGTTATATATAGGCATTATGGTTGAACTTGATGGACGTATGTCCTTTTTCAACCCAACTTGCTATGTTACTATGTTACTATGTAGTGTCTAACCTGGCCAGTTTATAACCATAAGCATAATTATCATTTGGAGGGATGGAGTGGGCCCAATAGTATAGACTTGGGCTGCAATATTACTTGACCTGGTTCCGCGTGGGAGGGAGGAATTTAGTCACATGGTTTAGCAGGGAATTACTAACCAATCACATGACTAGGCAAGGAAACACAGACTTTATCCACACAGTAGGCAGGGAATTACTGCAATCTACCACTTGGAGGGATTCAGGGGGGTAAATATAGGTAAAGCAGACCCTGTGGCTGCAGGGGGGCCCTGGAGTGCAAAGGGCCCAGTAAGGCCCTAATTAATGAGCAGTTTCAATATATCTTGGGAAAATTGGTCAGTTTAGCAGTGTTTTGGGGCCGAGTTACATCTTATTGCGCCACTGGGGGTAACCACTGAATTTGTAGCACATTGGGCAGGGCCTCGGGGCAACATGGGGGGGCTGCAATATTATATTTAGTCACATGGTACGCGGCCTTTTAAAATTTTGCTTCATCCCCTCTGCTGGGCTGAAATATATATAAAGGTGTCTTCTTGCTGAACTACAATCCCCCCAGCATCAGCCAGTGGTGAGAGTTGCAGTTCAGCACCATCTGGGGAACCATAACACCGCACACTATAAATACCCACGTACAGTTCTTATCTCTGCAATGGAAACTCGTACAGTATGAGGCACCACATCAGATGAGAGCGTCACTTTCCGGGGAGGGTAAATGTGGGGGGGTTGTAAACCGGGAAGGGGGGGGGCATTCTGCAGCTTCCAAATCTATGTGCATATAAAGAGAAGGCACATTATTGGTCGCTGGGGAGTATTGCAGCTCCGGTAACATAGAAACAAAAAGATGGCGGCCACTTGGGGGCAAATGGAGTCACCCACACCAACCAATCAGATGCTTTCTTTCCCCCGTATGACTGAAGTACGGCAATAACTGCTGATCTGTTGCTATGGGTTACTAGACTACATTTGTACACAGGGAATTAATGGGCACTAAGACTACAGATATGAAATGATATCTTCTATATTAACTGCCATTAGGTTTCCAGATCTCCCAGGCATCAAACTGCCGGCTATCAGTGCATGCTGGGAGTTGTAGTATAGCCAGAGCCTGCTGTTTATTTGTATGGCTGTGAGGGGGGGGGGCTTTCTTTCTATTTTGTTCAGAATTTATCTGTGTGGAAATGAGGCCTTTAAACGTGCGCTCTGGCAGCCGCGGTTATTCACATCGCCGTATATATTATTTACTCAAACCTCTGATCTCCGGAGGCTTCCGAGGATGAAGAGAAGCAGAGACTTTATTTATGAGCCTCTCAAACATCCTAACAAAAAAAAACCAGAAAGGAAAGACATCAGACGGGGTGAGCGAGGGGCCCCTATTCCGGCTCCTACTGTCTGGGAAAAGACGCGGCATGAATATAAATGTATAAATATATATGTACTAAAGCCATAAATACATCATTATACTCAGTGCTGATGTCATCATAATGACATCACATGTATCACGTGACTCATTGAAACATATACCCCCATATCCAATAGAAAGCACTAAGTTTGCCCAGGAGCAGTAACTCGTAGCAACCAATAAGATGTTTGCTTTTAAACAGGTGAGCAGTAAATTCAAAATGCTGATTGGTTGCTATGGGTTACTGCTCCTGGGCAATTGTAGTGCCTTTTATTACATAACCCCCACAGTATAACAAGCAGGATTATTAATCCCTCTCTATAAGGTGCAGATGTTTAACCATTGCTGTTCCATGGCATGGGCGCATGAGCAAATGTTCCTATCACTGATTGGATGCTCGTGTTGCAGTCTGCAAGCAACCAATCACTGTCATTCTATGGTACCTGAGCAGTGATATCCTGATATTAGTAACGTTTGGTAAAGGGGTTGTTCACCTTCAATTTAACTTTTAATAAACAGTAATGCAGAAAGTTCTATTCTGAATAAATATGCAATTGGTCTTTATTTTGTATTATTTATGTTTTTTTAATTATTTAGCTTTTTATGTGGCAGCTATCTGGTTGCTAGGGTCCAAATTACCCTAGCAACCAGGCTTTTATTTAAATGAGAGTCTGGAATATTATTCGGTGATGGCTTGAATATAAGGATATGTAATAAACAGTAACAGTAACAATAAAATTGAGCAATGGGGTCAGTGACCCCCCCCCCCCATTTTAAAGATGGAAGGAGGCAGAAGAAGAAGGCAAATCATTTAAAAACTTTAAAAAAGAAAAAATGAAGACCAATTGAAAAGTTGCTTAGAATTAGCCGTTCTATAACATACCAAAAGTTATGTATTTTTATAAAATATATCTGATAGCAAGAAGGGTTAACTCGGGGTATTTCTGCAGCCAATCCGGTGATGTCCCCAACGTTTGTGTTTCCCAGGGAATTGCGCCCCTTATTGCTCAGAGCGCCGGCCGCACTCCGTCTCGCTAATGATCCCGGCACATTGGGGGAAGCACTTTCCTGTGTGACAGATGTCAAGTGGCTAATCATAGCCAAGTCCCAGTGGCCACATAGAGAGATATTAGAAAGCGTGGCTTTTACTGCTTCAGCCTTCAGGAGTGAGTTAAGCCCTTAATATGGTGGCTGCGCCCATGGCCCAGGCGGGAAAGTGACAGCGAGACATCCCCGGCACATTAGAGAGCGCTCAGCTGCACGGAGAGGCGATACATTCGCTGACTAGGAAATTAGACAGATAACTATTTACTGATTATTTTTACTAGTAGCCTATTTATTACTGTATTTATGCCTCTGCTTTGTATGGAGCAGGCCAATCAGATCATTAGAGCCTCCACATGGTTTGATCAAGTAGCCAATCACGGCATTAGAATACTGTATCCCGTATCCGCCGTAACGACTTGCGCGAATTGTCGCAACTTTTTCGTAGCCGTTACGACTTGTGCGAATTGTCGCGACTTTTTCGTATTGAGCGCTAGTACACGGCGGGCAAACCTTTCCGATTTTTTCGCGACGGCTACGAAAAATTTGCGACAATTCACGCAAATCGTAATGGCTACGAAAAAGTCGCGACAATTTACGAAAAAGTTGCGACGGCGACAAAAAAAAACGCAAAATACCGATCATTACGAAAAAAACGCATTCAGACGCTTTTCGGACGTTTGTGGATTACTAAATCAGCCCCAAGGGGGAGGCTTGCGGCTTGTAAAGGATAAGACTGCCCATTAACCAACACCCATTTTATTAAAGGCATATGACCACCATTAATGCTTAATTGTATTAACTACAATTGTATGCTTGTAGCTAATTTGGCCAGATCAGTTGCACTTCCATTGTATTTGTATACTCCATTTAGCCTTGGAGTGCTCCCACAACCCCTTCTGTGTATCTATGTATTTTAGCAGAGTTATTCTGCAGGAAGAATGGCCAAACTTCCATGTGGGTTAGCACCCCCACACCCGTCCCTTTAATGGTGGTCTTATGCCTTTAAGAAAATGGGTGTTGGTTACTGGGCCGTCTTCTCCTTTACAAGCCGCATGCGGGGGAGGATTAAGCCTGTAGAACCAAGCTGTGGTCCTGGCAATCTCTCTCTATAAAAGCTGAAGGCATGGGGGGGGCTAAGCCCTCTGACTCAAACCAGCCCCCAGGTCAAGAATGGCAACAGTGCACTGGAGTGCCGGCCTTTGAAAAATTTGACCAGAGCTAAATAGATAGGACCACCATACGGGGTTTACCTTGACGTGGTATGGGGGCTTCCCAATCTTATGATCATATTTCTGCCGCAGGATAATGTCCCTTGTACTGGGCCCGGTAACTTCTATTTCTGCCGCAGGATAATGTCCCTTGTACTGGGCCCGGTAACTTCTATTTCTGCCGCAGGATAATGTGCCTTGTACTGGGCCCGGTAACTTCTATTTCTGCCTCAGGATAATGTGCCTTGTACTGGGCCCGGTAACTTCTATTTCCCCCTCAGGATAATGTCCCTTGTACTGGGCCCGGTAACTTCTATTTCTGCCCCAGGATAATGAGCCTTGTACTGGGCCCGGTAACTTCTATTTCTGCCGCAGGATAATATCCCTTGTACTGGGCCCGGTAACTTCTATTTCTGCCGCAGGATAATGTCCCTTGTACTGGGCCCGGTAACTTCTATTTCTGCCGCAGGATAATGTCCCTTGTACTGGGCCCGGTAACTTCTATTTCTGCCTCAGGATAATGTGCCTTGTACTGGGCCCGGTAACTTCTATTTCTGCCCCAGGATAATGTGCCTTGTACTGGGCCCGGTAACTTCTATTTCTGCCGCAGGATAATGTCCCTTGTACTGGGCCCGGTAACTTCTATTTCTGCCCCAGGATAATGTCCCTCGTACTGGGCCCGGTAACTTCTATTTCTGCCCCAGGATAATGTCCCTTGTACTGGGCCCGGTAACTTCTATTTCTGCCGCAGGATAATATCCCTTGTACTGGGCCCGGTAACTTCTATTTCTGCCGCAGGATAATGTCCCTTGTACTGGGCCCGGTAACTTCTATTTCTGCCTCAGGATAATGTCCCTTGTACTGGGCCCGGTAACTTCTATTTCTGCCTCAGGATAATGAGCCTTGTACTGGGCCCGGTAACTTCTATTTCTGCCCCAGGATAATGAGCCTTGTACTGGGCCCGGTAACTTCTATTTCTGCCGCAGGATAATGTCCCTTGTACTGGGCCCGGTAACTTCTATTTCTGCCCCAGGATAATGTCCCTCGTACTGGGCCCGGTAACTTCTATTTCTGCCCCAGGATAATGTCCCTTGTACTGGGCCCGGTAACTTCTATTTCTGCCGCAGGATAATATCCCTTGTACTGGGCCCGGTAACTTCTATTTCTGCCGCAGGATAATGTGCCTTGTACTGGGCCCGGTAACTTCTATTTCTGCCGCAGGATAATGTCCCTTGTACTGGGCCCGGTAACTTCTATTTCTGCCTCAGGATAATGTCCCTTGTACTGGGCCCGGTAACTTCTATTTCTGCCTCAGGATAATGTGCCTTGTACTGGGCCCGGTAACTTCTATTTCTGCCCAGGATAATGAGCCTTGTACTGGGCCCGGTAACCTTTCTATTTCTGCCTCAGGATAATGTCCCTTGTACTGGGCCCGGTAACTCTATTTCTGCCTCAGGATAATGTGCCTTGTACTGGGCCCGGTAACTTCTATTTCTGCCCAGGATAATGAGCCTTGTACTGGGCCCGGTAACTTCTATTTCTGCCGCAGGATAATGTCCCTTGTACTGGGCCCGGTAACTTCTATTTCTGCCCCAGGATAATGTCCCTTGTACTGGGCCCGGTAACTTCTATTTCTGCCTCAGGATAATGTCCCTCGTACTGGGCCCGGTAACTTCTATTTCTGCCCCAGGATAATGTCCCTCGTACTGGGCCCGGTAACTTCTATTTCTGCCTCAGGATAATGTCCCTTGTACTGGGCCCGGTAACTTCTATTTCTGCCTCAGGATAATGTCCCTTGTACTGGGCCCGGTAACTTCTATTTCTGCCTCAGGATAATGTCCCTCGTACTGGGCCCGGTAACTTCTATTTCTGCCTCAGGATAATGTCCCTTGTACTGGGCCCGGTAACTTCTATTTCTGCCTCAGGATAATGTCCCTTGTACTGGGCCCGGTAACTTCTATTTCTGCCGCAGGATAATGTCCCTCGTACTGGGCCCGGTAACTTCTATTTCTGCCTCAGGATAATGTCCCTTGTACTGGGCCCGGTAACTTCTATTTCTGCCTCAGGATAATGTGCCTTGTACTGGGCCCGGGTAACTTCTATTTCTGCCTCAGGATAATGTCCCTTGTACTGGCCCGGTAACTTCTATTTCTGCCTCAGGATAATGTCCCTTGTACTGGGCCGGTAACTTCTATTTCTTGCCGCAGGATAATGTCCCTCGTACTGGGCCCGGTAACTTCTATTTCTGCCTCAGGATAATGTCCCTTGTACTGGGCCCGGTAACTTCTATTTCTGCCGCAGGATAATGTCCCTCGTACTGGGCCGGTAACTTCTATTTCTGGCCTCAGGATAATGTCCCTTGTACTGGGCCCCGGTAACTTCTATTTCTGCCGCAGGATAATGTCCCTCGTACTGGGCCCGGTAACTTCTATTTCTGCCTCAGGATAATGTCCCTCGTACTGGGCCCGGTAACTTCTATTTCTGCCTCAGGATAATGTCCCTTGTACTGGGCCGGTAACTTCTATTTCTGCTCAGGATAATGTCTCTCGTACTGGGCCCGGTAACTTCTATTTCTGCCTCAGGATAATGTCCTTGTACTGGGCCGGTAACTTCTATTTCTGCCGCAGGATAATGTCCCTTGTACTGGGCCCGGTAACTTCTATTTCTGCCGCAGGATAATGTCCCTTGTACTGGGCCCGGTAACTTCTATTTCTGCCGCAGGATAATGTCCCTTGTACTGGGCCGGTAACTTCTATTTCTGCCTCAGGATAATGTCCCTGTGTACTGGGCCGGTAACTTCTATTCTGCCTCAGGATAATGTGCCTTGTACTGGGCCCGGTAACTTCTATTTCTGCCCCAGGGATAATGAGCCTTGTACTGGGCCCGGTAACTTCTATTTCTGCCTCAGGATAATGTCCCTTGTACTGGGGCCCGGTAACTTCTATTTCTGCCTCAGGATAATGAGCCTTGTACTGGGCCCGGTAACTTCTATTTCTGCCCCAGGATAATGAGCCTTGTACTGGGGCCCCGGTAACTTCTATTTCTGCCTCAGGATAATGTCCCTTGTATGGGCCCGGTAACTTCTATTTCTGCCCCAGGATAATGAGCCTTGTACTGGGCCCGGTAACTTCTATTTCTGCCGCAGGATAATGTCCCTTGTACTGGGCCCGGTAACTTCTATTTCTGCCCCAGGATAATGTCCCTTGTACGGGCCCGGTAACTCTATTTCTGCCTCAGGATAATGTCCCTCGTACTGGGCCCGGTAACTTCTATTTCTGCCGCAGGATAATGTCCCTCGTACTGGGCCCGGTAACTTCTATTTCTGCCTCAGGATAATGTCCTTGTACTGGGGCCCGGTAACTTCTATTTCTGCCTCAGGATAATGTCCCTTGTACTGGGCCCGGTAACTTCTATTTCTGCCTCAGGATAATGTCCCTCGTACTGGGCCCGGTAACTTCTATTTCTGCCTCAGGATAATGTCCCTTGTACTGGGCCCGGTAACTTCTATTTCTGCCTCAGGATAATATCCCTTGTACTGGCCCGGTAACTTCTATTTCTGCCGCAGGATAATGTCCCTCGTACTGGGCCCGGTAACTTCTATTTCTGCCTCAGGATAATGTCCCTTGTACTGGGCCCGGTAACTTCTATTTCTGCCTCAGGATAATGTCCTTGTACTGGGCCCGGTAACTTCTATTTCTGCCTCAGGATAATGCCCTTGTACTGGGCCCGGTAACTTCTATTTCTGCCTCAGGATAATGTCCCTGTACTGGGCCCGGTAACTTCTATTTCTGCCGCAGGATAATGGTCCCTCGTACTGGGCCCGGTAACTTCTATTTCTGCCTCAGGATAATGTCCCTTGTACTGGGCCCGGTAACTTCTATTTCTGCCGCAGGATAATGTCCCTCGTACTGGGCCCGGTAACTTCTATTTCTGCCTCAGGATAATGTCCCTTGTACTGGGCCCGGTAACTTCTATTTCTGCCGCAGGATAATGTCCCTCGTACTGGGCCCGGTAACTTCTATTTCTGCCTCAGGATAATGTCCCTCGTACTGGGCCCGGTAACTTCTATTTCTGCCTCAGGATAATGTCCCTTGTACTGGGCCCGGTAACTTCTATTTCTGCCTCAGGATAAATGTCTCTCGTACTGGGCCCGGTAACTTCTATTTCTGCCTCAGGATAATGTCCCTTGTACTGGGCCCGGTAACTTCTATTTCTGCCTCAGGATAATGTCTCTCGTACTGGGCCCGGTAACTTCTATTTCTGCCTCAGGATAATGTCCCTTGTACTGGGCCCGGTAACTTCTATTTCTGCCGCAGGATAATGTCCCTTGTACTGGGCCCGGTAACTTCTATTTCTGCCGCAGGATAATGTCCCTTGTACTGGGCCCGGTAACTTCTATTTCTGCCGCAGGATAATGTCCCTTGTACTGGGCCCGGTAACTTCTACAATGTGGCTTGTACTGGGCCCGGTAATGTTTATCTCTGTTTATTCTCTTATTGGGGAAAAAAATATCCGTATTTTGTCGTTTTCCTGAGACAATGATAAATGCTCAATATGTCTGACCACCCGAGAGGACAAACCTATTACCAGGAAAGAACTTTACTGGGCGAGACGGTACTGTTGGTCCCATTAATGAGAGGCTTTAATGAAACATTACTCGGTGTTTATTCTGGACTCGCCTTGTGAATAATTCACGCAGGTTTCCCCAGAGTGCAGCGCTGCACATAATACTGTCAGCCCCCCGGTGTCAGGCCGTGCATATATAGAAATATATAGAATATATACAAAGGGATAGAAGGAAAGAAGGAGAGAAAGGTCAGATAGATATAAATAACAGTATGTACTGCTGGGCCTGGGAGAAACTCTGTGTTAAAATATGTATAGGTGATAGAATCAATGCGTAAAATGGGCACAGCCGATTGGTTATCACTAGCTGGTCCTCGCTTCCATCTTAGGGGCAAATATATCCCTTTTATTATCTTGTCTGACATCGCTGTTCTCCTTAAATAGACAGCGCAGCCTGAGGGTAAAGCTCACTGAGTGCACGGAACATTCCTATACATATGGATGGGAGCTGCCATATTGTTTCAATTAGAGAGCACAGAATTGTTATTCTGTCACAGTGGCACAGATCCTATCTGATCCCCCCCATTGTAAGCAGCAGTCCTGCCCTGCTTTATGGCTGAGATTCTAGCTATCTGTATAACAGAGCATTCTGTCACAGTGGCACAGATCCTATCTGATCCCCCCATTGTAAGCAGCAGTCCTGCCCTGCTTTATGGCTGAGATTCTAGCTATCTGTATAACAGAGCATTCTGTCACAGTGGCACAGATCCTATCTGATCCCCCCATTGTAAGCAGCAGTCCTGCCCTGCTTTATGGCTGAGATTCTAGCTATCTGTATAACAGAGCATTCTGTCACAGTGGCACAGATCCTATCTGATCCCCCCCCCCCATTGTAAGCAGCAGTCCTGCCCTGCTTTATGGCTGAGATTCTAGCTATCTGTATAACAGAGCATTCTGTCACAGTGGCACAGATCCTATCTGATCCCCCCATTGTAAGCAGCAGTCCTGCCCTGCTTTATGGCTGAGATTCTAGCTATCTGTATAACAGAGCATTCTGTCACAGTGGCACAGATCCTATCTGATCCCCCCATTGTAAGCAGCAGTCCTGCCCTGCTTTATGGCTGAGATTCTAGCTATCTGTATAACAGAGCATTTATGTGAAAATTAAGCAGCTATTTTGAATTATCTGAAACATATTTAAAAAAGACATTTAGAGATTTGCTACCCCTTTGCTGGGAGACAAAGCAATGCACAGTAGAATAATATTTCTATACGGCCCTGTTTAGCCTCTGGGTTGGAGGAGCTGCCTATGAAGGAGTTAAGCGATGGTTTCGGTAGCAGATACAGCAGTTTTGCTCCTGTTAATCCTTATTCCCTTCTCCTGGGGGTGATGCGCCGCCGCTGCCGTCTCTCCGCCTGCCCTTTCTCATAGTCCTGTCTGGCTCGCTCATGAAATATTTATTGGAATAAAAATAAAATGAAGTCTGCCCTCTGACACGGGATTGTCTATCATGTAATATGTATATGTCGGCCGCACAAAAGGCGAGTTTTACCTCCAGTCTGTGGCTGTTGTTATGAATTCACAGCCCTGCGAGTGTCTTGGCCCATAGCGGAAATCTTTACTAGGAAACCACTAATGCGCCTAATGGGTTTGTAGGTGGCACCGGGCGGCCAAGGTCTCTGCAATTTCAGCCTTTTATTTAGGGGTTAGAGGGGTTTTTATTCGCTGGTTTTGCAGCTTAACAGAGGCGCTTTATGTCTGCTTGTTGGATAGACACCCAATGAGCAATGGCGGGTCTCTCTGCCGGGCACAACTGCACTTCTACACTATCTATAGGCCCCGGGGATGTATTGTAGAACTTATAGCAGGTTCCAGGCTACAACAAGTGGTAGTGATATAAAGGCAACATGGGCCACTGCCTGTTTCTAGATTCTCCTCACAGGCCAGCCAATCAAATGTTGAATTTGTCCTGAGTCCAGTTATCCAGTCCCAGTTTCCACTGCACATTTAGTCTGTCGGTTTGTTTCAGTGATTTAAAGAAAACTTTGCTATTGGTATTCTATGCTTTCTATCTATCCAGTGATTTTACTGGCATGTCTGGAGTTAATGGAGTGCTTATTGCTAATTTCTACAGTGATTAGGCAGGCACAGCTGGGGCTCACATGCTGATTATTTTCTGTAGTAATACTACTGACATGTCTGGGGTTAATATGCTGATTATCCTTATTCTGTAATAATTTACTGACATGTCTAGGGTTAATATGCTGACTATCCATTTTCTATATTAATTATACTGGCATGTCTGGGGTTAATATGCAGATTTTCCTTTTTCTGTAGTAATTAACTGACATGTCTGGGGTTAATATGCACATAATACTTTTTCTGTATTAATTATACTGGCATGTTTAGGGTTAATATGCTGACTATCCAATTTCTGCAGAAATTATATTGACATGTCTAGGGTTAATATGCTGATTATCCATTTTCTATAGTAAAACTACTGACCTGTCTAGGGTTAATATGCTGATTATGCATTTTCTATAGTAATACTACTGACATGTCTAGGGTTAACATGCTGATTATCCATTTTCTGTAGTAATTATACTGACATGTCTAGGGTTAATATGCCGATTATCCTTTTTCTGTAGTAATTACACCGACATGTCTAGGGTTAATATGCTGATTATTAATTCTCTGTTGTAATTATACTGATATATCTAGCGTTAATATGCTGATTATCCATTTTCTATAGTAATACTACTGACATGTCTAGGGTTAACATGATGATTATCCATTTTCTATAGGCATTGTACTAGAATGTCTAGGGTTAATATGCTGATTATCCATTTTCTATAGACATTGTACTAGAATGTCTAGGGTTAATATGCTGATTATCCATTTCTGTAGTAATTATACTGACATGTCTAGGGTACATATGCTGAATATTCTTTTTCTGTAATTAACTGGCATGTCTGGGGTTAATATGCGCATTATACTTTTTCTGTAATAATTATACTGGCATGTCTAGGGTTAATATGCTGATTATCCCTTTTCTGTAGTAATGATACTGACAAGACTAGATTTCCCCATGTCCTTGACAGCAAATGTCCCAGCTCTGTATATTGATGCTGATTTCAGTATAAGGCTGAGGGTAACCCCAGTTAAAGTTACGGCAAGTTTCCTACTCATTTCACGCAGCCGTAGGAGGAGGGGGACCCCGGGCTTGTGTAGGGGGTCGGAGTTGGGCCGACTGCTTGCAGCTACATGAAAGTGGGACACGCCAGGGCTTTTACTGTTTTGACTCCTCCCCCCCCCCCCCCCCCATTGGTGGCGGAAATTTCACTGCTTACATTTTAAAGGGAAATTACATTGGTTCTGGCCTTTGCGGCTTTGCTCTGCTAGGGGGCTCTATATATATATATATATATATGTATAGTGTGTGTGTATTCTGGTTTGCGCCCTCCCCCCCCCCCCACACACAAAGAACTACAACTAAATGCACATTTATTATATATATGGACACCCCCATGTCCCCCAGAGATGCCCAAACAGTTCCAAAGCTTGGCAGTGGGGCCCTTGTTTATAATGCCCCCTAGTCCTGATGGGCCCGGGGCAAATGTGCCCTAAAGTAAAACAATAATAATCCCGGTGCCTGATTGGGCAGGAATATTTTGATATTTTGAGTATATTTTAGCCCCCCGCTGTGTTCATTAGAAGCTATATTGTATGTGTGTGTATATATATATATATATATATATACTGTGTCAGGCCATGGGTTTATTTTTACTCCCTGAGTACCCCGAGCCCTGCAGTTACTATACGTGTTACTATATATATTACTATACGTGTTACTATATATGTTACTATACGTGTTACTATACGAGCTGCACATTTTGTGGTTTGTGGGCTCTCGGCGCATTGAGTTCCAGGCTCCGTCGCTTGTGTCTCACTGATAATAATAGGCGGCCGCGAGGCACCGCAGAGCGTTTACTGGGCTCTTAGCAATTCATTTCTACACGATGCTCTGCAGCTCTGTATTTATGTCTGATTTATCTTACTCCCCCCCCCCCCCCCCCGCTGCCCCTGCCAATGGTGGAAGCCCCTTTCCCCCTCCATCTCAGCTGTTGGGTTTGGCTGCAACTGTACAGCTTGGGGGGCTGGGGGGATTTTTTTTTAAAGCATATTTTTCAATATATATGCACAGTGGGACCCCCCTTCCCCTGAAGCTATTCAATTCTCAGCAAGATATGGCCCTGATGCTGTGTCTTATAGATCCGTAAAGCCTGTCTGTTATCTCATTACTTTAGTCAAAGGACTAAATACTATCCCCCCCACTGCTACTATAGGCACCATCTCTCCCTACTATACCTGCTATCCCACAGCCCCAGTCCCTTCCCAGAGGCTATTATCCCCCCACTGCTACTATAGGCACCATCTCTCCCTACTATACCTGCTATCCCACAGCCCCAGTCCCTTCCCAGAGGCTATTATCCCCCCACTGCTACTATAGGCACCATCTCTCCCTACTATACCTACTATCCCACAGCCCCAGGCCCTTCCCAGAGGCTATTATCCCCCCACTGCTACTATAGGCACCATCTCTCCCTACTATACCTGCTATCCCACAGCCCCAGTCCCTTCCCAGAGGCTATTATCCCCCCACTGCTACTATAGGCACCATCTCTCCCTACTATACCTGCTATCCCACAGCCACAGTCCCTTCCCAGAGGCTATTATCCCCCCACTGCTACTATAGGCACCATCTCTCCCTACTATACCTGCTATCCCACAGCCCCAGTCCCTTCCCAGAGGCTATTATCCCCCCACTGCTACTATAGGCACCATCTCTCCCTACTATACCTGCTATCACACAGCCCCAGTCCCTTCCCAGAGGCTATTATCCCCCCCACTGCTACTATAGGCACCATCTCTCCCTACTATACCTGCTATCCCACAGCCCCAGTCCCTTCCCAGAGGCTATTATCCCCCCACTGCTACTATAGGCACCATCTCTCCCTACTATACCTGCTATCCCACAGCCCCAGTCCCTTCCCAGAGGCTATTATCCCCCCCACTGCTACTATAGGCACCATCTCTCCCTACTATACCTGCTATCCCACAGCCCCAGTCCCTTCCCAGAGGCTATTATCCCCCCACTGCTACTATAGGCACCATCTCTCCCTACTATACCTGCTATCCCACAGCCCCAGTCCCTTCCCAGAGGCTATTATCCCACTGCTACTATAGGCACCATCTCTCCCTACTATACCTGCTATCCCACAGCCCCAGTCCCTTCCCAGAGGCTATTATCCCCCCACTGCTACTATAGGCACCATCTCTCCCTACTATACCTGCTATCCCACAGCCCCAGTCCCTTCCCAGAGGCTATTATCCCCCCACTGCTACTATAGGCACCATCTCTCCCTACTATACCTGCTATCCCACAGCCCCAGTCCCTTCCCAGAGGCTATTATCCCCCCCACTGCTACTATAGGCACCATCTCTCCCTACTATACCTGCTATCCCACAGCCCCAGTCCCTTCCCAGAGGCTATTATCCCCCCACTGCTACTATAGGCACCATCTCTCCCTACTATACCTGCTATCCCACAGCCCCAGTCCCTTCCCAGAGGCTATTATCCCCCCACTGCTATTATAGGCACCATCTCTCCCTACTATACCTGCTATCCCACAGCCCCAGTCCCTTCCCAGAGGCTATTATCCCCCCACTGTTACTATAGGCACCATCTCTCCCTACTATACCTGCTATCCCACAGCCCCAGTCCCTTCCCAGAGGCTATTATCCCCCACTGTTACTATAGGCACCATCTCTCCCTACTATACCTGCTATCCCACAGCCCCAGTCCCTTCCCAGAGGCTATTATCCCCCCACTGTTACTATAGGCACCATCTCTCCCTACTATACCTGCTATCCCACAGCCCCAGTCCCTTCCCAGAGGCTATTATCCCCCCACTGCTACTATAGGCACCATCTCTCCCTACTATACCTGCTATCCCACAGCCCCAGTCCCTTCCCAGAGGCTATTATCCCCCCCCCCCTGCTACTATAGGCACCATCTCTCCCTACTATACCTGCTATCCCACAGCCCCAGTCCCTTCCCAGAGGCTATTATCCCCCCCACTGCTACTATAGGCACCATCTCTCCCTACTATACCTGCTATCCCACAGCCCCAGTCCCTTCCCAGAGGCTATTATCCCTCCACTGCTACTATAGGCACCATCTCTCCCTACTATACCTGCTATCCCACAGCCCCAGTCCCTTCCCAGAGGCTATTATCCCCCCCCCCCGCTACTATAGGCTATAAGTATGTATATATTCATGACTGACATACAATCCCAGTTACCTGCTGTACAAATATGAGCCCTACAGCCTTATTAAATCTTGACTGGCAACCCCCATGGCTCCATAGTAACATAGCTGAGCTTTTCATACCATCATACCCCAAGTCAATGCATGTATTTCTGTGGCTCCGTATGACAGATGTTGTACAAGAGTCAGAATTCTATATGCAGATGGAATCTGTGCTGCTATTTCTGCCTCCCAATATTCCATGTTCCTGGCTGACCCGGGGGGGGACATCTCATTACTGTCACGGCGAAGCCTTGGAAGCCCCTCTCTATATCGCTCTCTTCTATATTTATATTCAGCTCCAGATTACCTCTTGCCGATGGCGATAAGTGTCAGTAAAGTGGGCAATTGAGATGAAGATGACATATGTACAAGACACACCCGTGTGTAATACACAACACAAAACCTACTATTAAGGTTATAACTCTGCTCACAAAAATAAAATTGCTCCTCGTCTCCAATTAAACTGGGCCGGGATTTATGGAGACAAAGCTGAAATGACCCCAAGGCCATACGAGACATATTGTTGGATATTTATCAGCCGCTGCCTATTGCTGAAATACAACTTCAAGTACACCTACTGACCTCGGGCTGCAGCGGCCTGGCCCCGGGCTCATTCGCCTGGGGGGGGGCAATCATGTTTATACAGTAGGGCTCTCAGGCCGATAGACCTTTTAGCCTTCAGGTGTTGGTGGGTTCTAGGGTTTGTATGCAACAACAACAAATAAAGGACCAATACAGCCATCTGGCCTCACTTTGCTATCTGGTTCTACTGTCAGTGTCTCCATCTTGCCCTACTGTCTCCATCTCGCCCTACTGTCTCCATCTTGTCCTACTGTCCCCATCTTGTCCTACTGTCTCCATCTTGTCCTACTGTCCCCATCTTGTCCTACTGTCTCCATCTTGTCCTACTGTCTCCATCTTGCCCTACTGTCTCCATCTCGTCCTACTGTCTCCATCTCGCCCTACTGTCCCCATCTTGTCCTACTGTCTCCATCTTGCCCTACTGTCTCCATCTCGTCCTACTGTCTCCATCTCGCCCTACTGTCTCCATCTCGCCCTACTGTCCCCATCTCGCCCTACTGTCCCCATCTCGCCCTACTGTCTCCATCTCGCCCTACTGTCCCCATCTCGTCCTACTGTCGCAATCATGTTTATACAGTAGGGCTCTCAGGCCGATAGACCTTTAGCCTTCAGGTGTTGGTGGGTTCTAGGGTTTGTATGCAACAACAACAAATAAAGGACCAATACAGTCATCTGGCCTCACTTTGCTATCTGGTTCTACTGTCAGTGTCTCCATCTCGCCCTACTGTCTCCATCTCGCCCTACTGTCTCCATCTCGCCCTACTGTCTCCATCTCGCCCTACTGTCCCCATCTCGCCCTACTGTCTCTATCTCGCCCTACTGTCTCCATCTCGCCCTACTGTCCCCATCTCGCCCTACTGTCTCCATCTCGCCCTACTGTCCCCATCTCGTCCTACTGTCTCCATCTCGCCCTACTGTCTCCATCTTGTCCTACTGTCACCATCTTGTCCTACTGTCTCCATCTCGCCCTACTGTCCCCATCTCGTCCTACTGTCTCCATCTTGTCCTACTGTCTCCATCTTGTCCTACTGTCTCCATCTTGTCCTACTGTCTCCATCTTGTCCTACTGTCTCCATCTTGCCCTACTGTCTCCATCTTGTCCTACTGTCCCCATCTCGTCCTACTGTCTCCATCTCGCCCTACTGTCTCCATCTTGTCCTACTGTCACCATTTCTCCATCTTGACTCACAGTTGCTACCTTGTCCTACTGTTACACTCTTGCTCAACTTGCTCTCCCTTTCTACAGTTGCTGCTCTATAGGCCAGCACATACACTATGTATTCTTAAATATTATATTATTATATGTTTAAGATCCCTAAATTCTGATCAGATAAATACATTCCCTTTTTGTCACTGGTGGAGCCATTTATTCTTGGGACAAAGGAACCTTATTCATATGGATGAGGGAAATCAAACTTCAGTCTTTTGTGTAAACAAAACAAGCGATTAGGTCTGGGCTCGGCCTTATCTGCAAATCACTTTTTATCTTTCTGTAGCATCATTAGCCAAACAAATACATGGGGATGGGAAATAGCAATTCACCTGGATACACACAAATAATAAAAGATTAGATCTGTCACTTAGGACATCACGTTATTATGGAATTTTATTGGGGAGATTTGCTAAACAGCATCTGGCGACCTGAGTCTCTAACACTCTAATTTGCTCTGTCGCTTTAAACAGAACTACAGATGAGACCCATTGTCATTATCCATATATCTGCATAGGCACCAAGGGTTAAATATGTAGTGCTATATCTGTTTATTATACTATTCCGTTATAATAGTATCCTATAGCTCAGCGTGCACAGAACGTTCCTCTGTATTCCTTTATTCATAGATATAAATGGGAGCTGCCATATTACTATTCCCCATCCCCGTAGAAGTAAAATTCAATTATCTATGAAATTGCAGTTATCTTTTTTGGGGGATTTTACAAACTAAAGGCATGGATTATAATAATAATTATATATATACATTGAGATATTTTATGCAGCTACGTTTTAGCTTATATATTATTTTAAATGGTGCTGTGAATTGCAAATATGAATAAATGTTTTTGAAAATAGTTAAACCCGCTAACAAAAATGACCAGAGCGTTCAGGGTATATTACACTCGCGTGTTCTACAAGTCTTTCTCCTTATAGTAAAACCCACTGAAACATGATAAATGTAAATTAGGAACCAAATGTCACCGACCCCCACCCCCCCCATCCCCCAACATACAAATTATTCTGTTCTTGGTTCTCAAAGATAAAAGATGCCCCATTGTGACCTTCTACAGATATCTGTGCTAATAGCATGGAGAAATCAGCCCACGTCTGTACATTGTATGTGTATTCTACTTAATCACTGAGATTAGTGAGGCTTCAAGCAAGAGCAACTGGCCTGGACCCCAGTTAGCAGGTATAGTAGGGAGAGATGGTGCCTATAGTAGCAGTGGGGGGATAATAGCCTCTGGGAAGGGACTGGGGCTGTGGGATAGCAGGTATAGTAGGGAGAGATGGTGCCTATAGTAGCAGTGGGGGGATAATAGCCTCTGGGAAGGGACTGGGGCTGTGGGATAGCAGGTATAGTAGGGAGAGATGGTGCCTATAGTAGCAGTGGGGGGATAATAGCCTCTGGGAAGGGACTGGGGCTGTGGGATAGCAGGTATAGTAGGGAGAGATGGTGCCTATAGTAGCAGTGGGGGGGATATAGCCTCTGGGAAGGGACTGGGGCTGTGGGAATAGTAGGTATAGTAGGGAGAGATGGTGCCTATAGTAGCAGTGGGGGGATAATAGCCTCTGGGAAGGGACTGGGGCTGTGGGATAGTAGGTATAGTAGGGAGAGTATGGTGCCTATAGTAGCAGTGGGGGGATAATAGCCTCTGGGAAGGACTGGGGGCTGTGGGATAGCAGGTATAGTAGGGAGAGATGGTGCCTATAGTAGCAGTGGGGGGATAATAGCCTCTGGGAAGGGACTGGGGCTGTGGGATAGCAGGTATAGTAGGGAGAGATGGTGCCTATAGTAGCAGTGGGGGGATAATAGCTCTGGAAGGGACTGGGGCTGTGGGATAGCAGGTATAGTAGGGAGAGATGGGTGCCTATAGTAGCAGTGGGGGGATAATAGCCTCTGGGAAGGACTGGGGCTTGGATAGCAGGTATAGTAGGGAGAGATGGTGCCTATAGTAGCAGTTGGGGGGGATAATAGCCTCTGGGAAGGGACTGGGGCTGTGGGATAGCAGGTATAGTAGGGAGAGATGGTGCCTATAGTAGCAGTGGGGGGATAATAGCCTCTGGGAAGGGACTGGGGCTGTGGGATAGCAGGTATAGTAGGGAGAGATGGTGCCTATAGTAGCAGTGGGGGATAATAGCCTCTGGGAAGGGACTGGGGCTGTGGATAGCAGGTATAGTAGGGAGAGATGGTGCCTATAGTAGCAGTGGGGGATAATAGCCTCTGGGAAGGGACTGGGGCTGTGGGGATATAGTAGCAGTGGGGGGGATAATAGCCTCTGGGAAGGGACTGGGGCTGTGGGATAGCAGGTATAGTAGGGAGAGATGGTGCCTATAGTAGCAGTGGGGGGATAATAGCCTCTGGGAAGGGACTGGGGCTGTGGGATAGCAGGTATAGTAGGGAGAGATGGTGCCTATAGTAGCAGTGGGGGGATAATAGCCTCTGGGAAGGGACTGGGGCTGTGGGATAGCAGGTATAGTAGGGAGAGATGGTGCCTATAGTAGCAGTGGGGGGATAATAGCCTCTGGGAAGGGACTGGGGGCTGTGGGATAGCAGGTATAGTAGGGAGAGATGGTGCCTATAGTAGCAGTGGGGATAATAGCCTCTGGGAAGGGACTGGGGCTGTGGATAGCAGGTATAGTAGGGAGAGATGGTGCCTATAGTAGCAGTGGGGGGATAATAGCCTCTGGGAAGGGACTGGGGCTGTGGGATAGCAGGTATAGTAGGGAGAGATGGTGCCTATATTAGGCAGTGGGGGATAATAGCCTCTGGGAAGGGATGGGGCTGTGGGATAGCAGGTATAGTAGGGAGAGATGGTGCCTATAGGTAGCAGTGGGGGGATAATAGCCTCTGGGAAGGGACTGGGCTGTGGGATAGCAGCTATAGTAGGAGAGATGGTGCCATTATAGTAGCAGTGGGGGATAATAGCCTCTGGAAGGGACTGGGCTGGGGATAGCAGGTATAGTAGGGAGAGGATGGTGCCTATAGTAGGCAGTGGGGGGATAATAGCCTCTGGGAGGGACTGGGGCTGTGGGATAGCAGGTATAGTAGGGAGAGATGGTGCCTATAGTAGCAGTGGGATAATAGCCTCTGGGAAGGGACTGGGGCTGTGGGATAGCAGGTATAGTAGGGAGAGATGGTGCCTATAGTAGCAGTGGGGGGATAATAGCCTCTGGGAAGGGACTGGGGCTGTGGGATAGCAGGTATAGTAGGGAGAGATGGTGCCTATAGTAGCAGTAGGATGATACAGGACCACCAAAGACAGTAATATTTGTAAAATATGATTGAAAAGTCACAATTTCAATTTTTTTAGTGGTACAAGAAGACTTTTCTAGTGAGAATTCTGAGCTAAGAGTTGTTACTCAGTGGTGCCTATTAGGGAGAATTATATGACCCTGTGAATAAATCCTTTCCCCACCTGATTTCGCTCCTATTGAAGGGAACACAATTTGATCCCAGGGATAAAAACAACCTTAGCAATGCTTCATACAGTAAATGTACAAACTGAGTAAATCAGCCCATCAGTCACGATCGCTGAATACACAACAAACAATCAATCACCGGGGTCGGTTTTAATCTCCGCTGCTGAGTTTTGTCCATCTTTAAATTTGGATAAAGCGCCGGATCCCACACAGAGGAGCAGTTTCATTCCGAGAGAGGATCCCGTAATCTCCCGCGGCTCCCAGAACCCAAAAACAATCTGCATTTATCGATTTCTCTGTATTTGCTTTACGAGACAGCGAAGGTCACCGGGCTCACGTTCCAGCTGAGCCCTCCAGATAAGGACCCCCGAGTCCCCCCTGCCTGAACTCTGAAGGCTCCCCGGCTGCCCCCATACACACAACATATAGATTGGGCGCCATTAGAGCAGATAAAACCCATTTCCATTATCAGCATCTCGGCAACATCTCGTGTGATTGAAAAATTCCAAATCTCAAATGGTTGTGCAAATTATCCAAAAATTCTAAGCCAGGGATAAAATCCATAAATAAAAAATATTATTCATAGGGAGAGACGTTTTTAAATTTATATAAAAAAATAAATGAAATTGCCTATTGAAATAAAATAACACCATTAATTAATGTGTATATATTAAATACATACAATAATAAAGAAAAAGAAAAAACAGAAATTATATACGGTTATTTTTTGTCTTATTATTATTATTAACATTTATTTATAAAGCGCCAACATATCCCGCAGCGCTGTACAATAAGTGGGTTTCATACATTGGGCATACAGAGTAACATATAAAGCAATCAGTAACCGATACAGGAGGGGAAGAGGGCCCTGCCCAAAAGAGCTTACACTCTACAAGGAGTAACATATAAAGCAATCAGTAACCGATACAGGAGGGGAAGGGAGCCCTGCCCAAAAGAGCTTACACTCTACAAGGAGTAACATATAAAGCAATCAGTAACCGATACAGGAGGGGAAGGGAGCCCTGCCCAAAAGAGCTTACACTCTACAAGGAGTAACATATAAAGCAATCAGTAACCGATACAGGAGGGGAAGAGAGCCCTGCCCCAAAGAGCTTACAATCTACAAGGAGTAACATATAAAGCAATCAGTAACCGATACAGGAGGGGAAGGGAGCCCTGCCCAAAAGAACTTACACTCTACAAGGAGTAACATATAAAGCAATCAGTAACCGATACAGGAGGGGAAGGGAGCCCTGCCCAAAAGAGCTTACACTCTACAAGGAGTAACATATAAAGCAATCAGTAACTGATACAGGAGGGGAAGAGAGCCCTGCCCAAAAGAGCTTACACTCTACAAGGAGTAACATATAAAGCAATCAGTAACCGATACAGGAGGGGAAGGGAGCCCTGCCCAAAAGAGCTTACACTCTACAAGGAGTAACATATAAAGCAATCAGTAACCGATACAGGAGGGGAAGGGAGCCCTGCCCAAAAGAGCTTACACTCTACAAGGAGTAACATATAAAGCAATCAATAACTGATACAAGAGGTGAAGAGAGCCCTGCCCAAAAGAGCTTACACTCTACAAGGAGTAACATATAAAGCAATCAGTAACCGATACAAGAGGGGAAGAGAGCCCTGCCCAAAAGAGCTTACACTCTACAAGGAGTAACATATAAAGCAATCAGTAACCGATACAGGAGGGGAAGGGAGTCCTGCCCCAAAGAGCTTACAATCTACAAGGTCTAAAAAATGTAATTGAAATTAAATTTAATTGAATTCAAGACTTTAAGAAAGATGTATGTATGTATATCTTTATTTATAAAGTGCTACTTATGTACCCAGCGCTGTACAGTAGAATACATTAATACAAACAGGGGGTTATTAAGATAATAATAGATAAATACACAGTATAACAATAAATACAAATAAATACAAGATACAGTTGCAATAAGTTAAGAGTCAAAGACACAAGAGGATGGAGGTCCCTGCCCCGTAGAGCTTACAATCTAGAGAATGATCATAAAACAAAATCATAAAATACCCATTAAAAAACATGTGAAAAATAAGTTTTTTTTGGTAAAAATGCACTAATTTTAACATATAAAGAGAGAGAGGTATAATATATATTTAAATCTGATAAATATGGAAAAAGAAAATAATGAAGATTCTGGCACCTGTATTATTTGATTCAATCTCTTCTGAATATATAACAGCGGATACTGATGTTTTAGGCTACCAGCTTTTACGGCTATTAATTGAAAATGTTCAATGGGAAATAAAATGAGTTCTGAATGAAATATTATTTATAAATACGATTCATTTTAACAAAATTAAATTTTTTCTCTTGCAAAGCTGAAAAGGGAAATCCATTTTCTGGTGAAATTCAATGATTTATATGATTAAGTTGCTGTTGGAAGGGTTAAGGCTGTTGGAATTATCCGGCCGAGCCCCCGACAGTCGCTGCGCCCCCAGCCCACTCACAGGGGCGCTGATACATTTCTAAGTGAATTTCTGTGCTTTCCCCTGAGAGACAGATAAGAGGCTCCTTCTTGCCCAGCAATGTATTTACTCCGACTGAGTAGAAAGGGCAGCGGCCGACACTGTTATTATAGGCATTAAATTCTGCCCACAGCGCTGCCTTCATATAGAATAAGTCTTCCTACCTTAATAATACGGGGGGCGCTACACAGGCAGCCGGATTGTTGCACAGATTGGGGGGCTGCTTCTTTTGTTCGCTTGGTTTTTATTGGTTAATCCTTGAATTACAATTATAACATTTATAGTGATAACATTATAGTTATATA
Source organism: Xenopus tropicalis (assembly GCF_000004195.4). NCBI lineage: Eukaryota > Metazoa > Chordata > Amphibia > Anura > Pipidae > Xenopus > Xenopus tropicalis. Next base: position 6,923,310 of record NC_030678.2, read on the forward strand.
TAGAGCAATATATAGTTATTATAGTTATAGCATTATAGTTATGTATAGATCTATATATAGCTAGTATAGTTATAACATTACAGTTGTAACATACTCAATGTAGAATTGAGGTTTAGGCAGGGCCGGATTTCTGTTTTGGGCGCCCCGAGGCCGCCCCTGTCGGTCGCCCCCTCCCCCCCGTGCGCATGCGCGAAAGCGACCCCATCAGTGCGCATGCGTTTCTTAAAACGCCCATACGGAGCAGTGGGGAGAGGTCCCGACTGCTCCGTATGGGAGCCAAATTTAAATTTTTTTTTTGCGGCGGGGCGGCATCCCTAAACTTCTGCCGCCCTAGGCCCGGGCCTTTGTGGCCTCTCCACAAATCCGGGCCTGGGTTTAGGGGGGTTAGGGAGGGGAGCAAACATATATAACCAGGTTAAGGGGTTAATTAGGGAAATTAGTCAAAAAACATTTGCAGCCACATTGGTTAAATGATTCCCTTTTCTCTGTAATAATAAAACAGTACCTGTACTTGATCCCAACTAAGATATAATTACCCCTTATTGGGGGCAGAACAGCCCTATTGGGTTTATTTAATGGTTAAATGATTCCCTTTTCTCTGTAATAATAAAACAGTACCTGTACTTGATCCCAACTAAGATATAATTACCCCTTATTGGGGGCAGAACAGTCCTATTGGGTTTATTTAATGGTTAAATGATTCCCTTTTCTCTGTAATATTAAAACAGTACCTGTACTTGATCCCAACTAAGATATAATTACCCCTTATTGGGGCAGAACAGCCCTATTGGGTTTATTTAATGGTTAAACGATTCCCTTTTCTCTGTAATAATAAAACAGTACCTGTACTTGATAATAGCCTCTGGGAAGGGACTGGGGCTGTGGGATAGCAGGTATAGTAGGGAGAGATGGTACCTATAGTAGCAGTGGGGGGATAATAGCCTCTGGGAAGGGACTGGGGCTGTGGGATAGCAGGTATAGTAGGGAGAGATGGTGCCTATAGTAGCAGTGGGGGGATAATAGCCTCTGGGAAGGGACTGGGGCTGTGGGATAGCAGGTATAGTAGGGAGAGATGGTGCCTATAGTAGCAGTGGGATAATAGCCTCTGGGAAGGGACTGGGGCTGTGGGATAGCAGGTATAGTAGGGAGAGATGGTGCCTATAGTAGCAGTGGGGGGATAATAGCCTCTGGGAAGGGACTGGGGCTGTGGGATAGCAGGTATAGTAGGGAGAGATGGTGCCTATAGTAGCAGTGGGGGGATAATAAGATTGTGATTATATTTGTGTGTTTAACCCCAGGTTCCCATGTTTATATATATTTATACACAGAGCAGTGCATGCTGGGTACAGGCAGTATATATATATATATATATATATACATAGATCATGTACATTTCTACCATCTGATTGAGCTTCAAATGGAAAAACAGAAATGTGTTCCTTCCCCCCCAGTTTGACACACAGATTACATATGGGGGGGGGGGGCGCCTCCCCCTTTTTAACCCTTTCTGATACTTCAAGCATCTCAGGGGCCCGGCAGCCCCAGTACATACACACAGGCCGTAGCTGCGCTGCTGGGGGAGCTCACAGTGGTTAGTGGGTTTCTCACTGAAGAGACACATAGAGGAAGGGCTTACACTGAGTAGTAAAGCGCGGGTTATTGCTTCCCACGCATGATGGTGGAACACCTGCAGCTCCGTACTGTCACCTATTTGGTGATGCCATTCAAAGACCCTCATGGGGGATATCAGCTGAACGCTATGTAATCCCCCTCGGCTCATAGAGATGGTGTCTCCCTGCCTGAAACAACTAAAGGTTAATCAGCAGTCCTGCCCTGCTTTATGGCTGAGATTCTAGCTATCTGTATAACAGAGCATTCTGTCACAGTGGCACAGATCCTATCTGATCCCCCCCATTGTAAGCAGCAGTCCTGCCCTGCTTTATGGCTGAGATTCTAGCTATCTGTATAACAGAGCATTCTGTCACAGTGGCACAGATCCTATCTGATCCCCCCATTTTAAGCAGCAGTCCTGCCCTGCTTTATGGCTGAGATTCTAGCTATCTGTATAACAGAGCATTCTGTCACAGTGGCACAGATCCTATCTGATCCCCCCCATTGTAAGCAGCAGTCCTGCCCTGCTTTATGGCTGAGATTCTAGCTATCTGTATAACAGAGCATTCTGTCACAGTGGCACAGATCCTATCTGATCCCCCCATTGTAAGCAGCAGTCCTGCCCTGCTTTATGGCTGAGATTCTAGCTATCTGTATAACAGAGCATTCTGTCACAGTGGCACAGATCCTATCTGATCCCCCCCATTGTAAGCAGCAGTCCTGCCCTGCTTTATGGCTGAGATTCTAGCTATCTGTATAACAGAGCATTCTGTCACAGTGGCACAGATCCTATCTGATCCCCCCCCATTGTAAGCAGCAGTCCTGCCCTGCTTTATGGCTGAGATTCTAGCTATCTGTATAACAGAGCATTCTGTCACAGTGGCACAGATCCTATCTGATCCCCCCCATTGTAAGCAGCAGTCCTGCCCTGCTTTATGGCTGAGATTCTAGCTATCTGTATAACAGAGCATTCTGTCACAGTGGCACAGATCCTATCTGATCCCCCCATTGTAAGTAGCAGTCCTGCCCTGCTTTATGGCTGAGATTCTAGCTATCTGTATAACAGAGCATTCTGTCACAGTGGCACAGATCCTATCTGATCCCCCCCCCCCATTGTACCAACTGAGGCTTTAATTAGAGAAGTTTGTTCCTGTGCTGACAGCAGTTAGGGGGTTAATAGGGGCTGTTGGATCTCTGACGCAGGCGTTTCCTCTGACACATTAGTGAGATGCACGGTAAGTGTCTCCGGCCTTACTGGGGAGCTGCACCCAAACTGGAATGACAAGTAGCTGCTACTAAGTAGCTCCGTGTGTCTTCACCCTAATACAATTTGGAATGTAGCTTAGACATACATACACTTTTATTATGCAGAAAAACAAGAAATGATTCCAAGAAATCTGAGAAAAGATTCACAGAATTATTTACTGAATAAAACCAATTCTAACAGTAGAGAATTCCAATAACACGTTTTCCTCATTGCTAATATACCCAGAGCCGCATTGTAGGGAACGCTCATTCCCATTCCTCATGAAAAAGAGAAGAAAAATGAAACTGGATCAGAGCCAACGTGGGAAATTCATAAAAGTCTCAGAACCGTGAAATATTGGTACTTTAGTCTGTTGTTTTCATTTTATTCAACTTGTTTGTCCTTCATTGGGAACCTTCGAGCCACTCACTTGCCCAGCCGCTACCCATCACAATATGAAATAACCCCAATAGGGCTGTTCTGCCCCAATAAGGGGTAATTATATCTTAGTTGGGATCAAGTACAGGTACTGTTTTATTATTACAGAGAAAAGGGAATCATTTAACCATTAAATAAACCCAATAGGGCTGTTCTGCCCCAATAAGGGGTAATTATATCTTAGTTGGGATCAAGTACAGGTACTGTTTTATTATTACAGAGAAAAGGGAATCATTTAACCATTAAATAAACCCAATAGGGCTGTTCTGCCCCAATAAGGGGTAATTATATCTTAGTTGGGATCAAGTACAGGTACTGTTTTATTATTACAGAGAAAAGGGAATCATTTAACCATTAAATAAACCCAATAGGGCTGTTCTGCCCCCAATAAGGGGTAATTATATCTTAGTTGGGATCAAGTACAGGTACTGTTTTATTATTACAGAGAAAAGGGAATCAGTTAACCATGAAATAAACCCAATAGGGCTGTTCTGCCCCAATAAGGGGTAATTATATCTTAGTTGGGATCAAGTACAGGTACTGTTTTATTATTACAGAGAAAAGGGAATCATTTAACCATTAAATAAACCCAATAGGGCTGTTCTGCCCCAATAAGGGGTAATTATATCTTAGTTGGGATCCCATACCTGTACATTTTATTTTACAGAAAATGCATTCAAGTCAATGGGCTATTTTTTTCTCACTAAGTCAATGAGACTCTTTTTCCATTGTTTCTTCTCCCCGCTCTCTTTTATTTTATCATTAATACATGATGTTATTATGCCCAAAATACCCCAAATCTTCTCCTATTTTTATTGTGTATAAATTGTTTTCAACAAAGAAGCAATAAGAGTAAAGCGGCTCCGTTTGCCCGTAACTCTGTATATCTGGTTTATATATATATATATCTCTCTCAGCGTCGGCTGTTTCTGTTTCATTCGTTAAATGTTTCACTGGAACTGACAGTGTATTTTTCAGAAATTTTCAGAAATTTTGCATTTTCCTAAACTTTTTTTAAATTGATTTCAATTGATTTCCCTGCGTAAAATAAATTAAAAGCTGAATTTTACAAACAATAAGATTTATTTTTACACTAATATTTGTGAAGTTACAAATGATAAAGTATTAATTCCCTGAACTGCCGTTGCTTTCCTATTGCCCCTTTCTGTTACAATTAACCCTTCACCCCCACAGGGGGAACGTCGGCCAATGATATCGGGGGTTATAGAAGACATTTTTGAAAATACCCTTTTGGGTTGTTCATGATGCATTTGAATAGATCTTTCTATAATATATAATGTAATAACACAAACATATAATAATACGTTATAACCATTTCATGACACAATAAAAAATGTACTTTTTTGCAACTTAAGAAAATAAAAAAATTAAGGAAAAAAAGGGGCAATTGCAATTTTTTTTTAGAATTTGCCGTTTCTGAGCTCAAATTTATCAAGTTTAACAATTGAAGATTTCACTGGAAAATAATAATTATTATTATTATTATTACAATTCCAGATCACTTTATCCAATTTGAGTTTTCACATTTCTGCAATTTTTTTAATCAAGAATATCCCAAAAAAATTCAAATGGAAATTTAGCATTTTTCTAAAATTGATTTTATTTTGTGTTTTTTTCTGTAGTAAAATTAGAAATTCTGTGCGCCTTATTCATTGCAACAGAGTTTTTTTTTCACTAATTAATGAAACTGATTTTATTCAATTCAATTTTTTATAAATATACGAAATAATGTCCAAAAAAACCTCTGAATAAAACAAAACAGTGACTTTAATTATAATTGTTTTCCCCACAATCGAATTCTGAAAAGAAATCAAATTTGAGAACAAATAAATCTCTGAGCAGAAAAACACAATCCCAATAAAGAAAGAAGAATTACTGGAGACCGAAGTTGCTTAAATGACTTTTTTTTTTTACTAATTGTTTCAGTAAAATTTTATAATTTTATATAAATTTTTATATAATTGTACCTGGAAGTGCTAAAGTCAGTTAAGAACAATTATTATTATGACCCATTGCATTGCCCCTAAGCTACAAATAGCTGTTAGAATTGCCAGTTGCAGTCGCTGCACTCCATAGGCCAGTATTGTGTGTGTATATATATATATATTTAGAGACGGACCAGGGATTCCCGATCTGGCAGATTTTGGTAACTATGCAAATCCCCTGGATACAGAGATGGTATATTCCGGCGCCTCTGTATATGATGTTATTCGCACACGTATAACTTGTAATGGTTTTTGATCACATGGGATCCCCCTCCCCGAGCATTTGCCCCTCAAAACTGCGTAACAGAGACTCTCGGTGCCCCGGGGGGGGGGTTCCCTACTAGATCTGAGCTTATTACATATATTATTACATACAGTCCAATGGTTGATCATTGGAACATCATCAATAAACCACTTGTGTAAATTCCCACGCACTGCCCCCCCCCCCCCCGAGTGTCTGTAAAATAATCAGAAATTGTGAATATTTTCTTTAATGGGTTGAGAAGCTTTTGGCGTCACATACGGGGCCACGAATAGAAGGTATATGTGAGCCGATGGCAGGTAGATAAGGGCCCCGGCTGCCTGAGCTGCACAGGAAACCTCGACTCTCTGAGAAATGCAGATGTCAAACTGCTCTGTAACCGCAACGTCGCGCAACTGGCAGCGCCGACACCGCTCTGCTACACTCACTGCTCCCCTATCAGCCCTATGAGCAGGCCCGTGTTTATATAGGGTCAGTGCAGATATGGAAGTGATTGGGCCAGACCATTGTACGGGGGTCACTGTACAGGTATGGGATCCCTTATCCGGAAACCTGTTATCCAGAAAGAAAATAGATAAATAAAGAAAATAATAAAACAGTACCTGTACTTGATCCCAACTAAGATATAATTACCCCTTATTGGGGGCAGAACAGCCCTATTGGGTTTATTTCATGGTTAAATGATTCCCTTTTCTCTGTAATAATAAAACAGTACCTGTACTTGATCCCAACTAAGATATAATTACCCCTTATTGGGGCAGAACAGCCCTATTGGGTTTATTTAATGGTTAAATGATTCCCTTTTCTCTGTAATAATAAAACAGTGCCTGTACTTGATCCCAACTAAGATATAATTACCCCTTATTGGGGGCAGAACAGCCCTATTGGGTTTATTTAATGGTTAAATGATTCCCTTTTCTCTGTAATAATAAAACAGTACCTGTACTTGATCCCAACTAAGATATAATTACCCCTTATTGGGGGCAGAACAGCCCTATTGGGTTTATTTAATGGTTAAATGATTCCCTTTTCTCTGTAATAATAAAACAGTACCTGTACTTGATCCCAACTAAGATATAATTACCCCTTATTGGGGGCAGAACAGCCCTATTGGGTTTATTTAATGGTTAAATGATTCCCTTTTCTCTGTAATAATAAAACAGTACCTGTACTTGATCCCAACTAAGATATAATTACCCCTTATTGGGGCAGAACAATCCTATTGGGTTTAATTAATGTTTTATTGATTTTTTAGTAGACTTAAGGTATGGAGATCCAAACTACGGAAAGACCCCTTATCCAGAATACCCTTGGTCCCGACCATTCTGTATAATGGGTCCTATACCTGTATATCCATGTTCTACCCGCGCCTAATAGATAAAACGTTTTGGGTTTTGCATGTTCTCTATTCTCTACCTGCCTCCTCAAATCCTTATACCAAAGGACAATAGCAAAGTAGAAGTTACAGCAGTTTGCAGTTGGTCCTCATTGTGATATGTTTGTTATACAGCTCTCTAGGCTCCACCCAAGCAAACCAGGCAGGGATTTGGATATCAGAATAATAAACCAATGATAAGATTAAAAAAAAAAAGCTGCCGATAAAAAATCAAGCCTCAAGTTCAATTTGATTCCGTTGTCAGGGTCGCTGACCCCTTCCCCCATAGTAACCAGATAACCTTTTACATTGCACGGAGGCAACTGAAAAATGAATACGCAATGAAGAGCGAATTCTGCGTCTAAACCAAACTGGGCCCTTTGCCTGCCTCGGTTTCTTTATTTCTTTAAAGGGGAAATAAACCCCAAAATAGAATAAATATATCATTCTAAGCAACTTTCCATTATCCATTATTTGCGCGGGGGTTGCAGCAAGTCCCCTTTATTTTCTGATAAACACATTGAACTGTTTTCCATTTTTTTTTCAACTGCAGTTATTTATTTTTTTAAAGCTACAATTTTATTTGCCCTTTACGATGCAGTCAGTAAGTATTTCCTGGGACCCGTAAGTACCGTTATTTACTCGCACGTACGCTGGGCCAATCGTGGTTCCCCACCTTTTATTATTATTTTCTTTTTTAATGTAAATATTCCAGAAGAAGCCAAAGGACAAGGTGCTACTTTGTTGCAGCTACTGGAGTATTTATTTGTCTTTACTAAAGTGCAACGAGACAAAATTGCCGTTATTGCCACAAGTGCAGCAGTTGCAGCATTTTTTCTGGCGAATTACACTTTTTTTTACTTTTATTTAGGTTAAAGGGGTGGTTCTATAGAATAGCAATGCTTAGCAACTTTTCAGTTGGTCTTCATTTTTTTATATAGTTTTTTATTTATTTGCCCTCATCTCCTGACTCTTTGCAGCTTTCAAATGGGGGTCACTGACCCCGGCAGCCAAACCCTATTGCTCTGTGAGGCTCCAGTTTTATTGTTATTGTTACTTTTTATTCCTTATCTTTCTATTCAGCCCCCTCCCCTATTCATATTCCACTTTCTCATTCAAACCACTGTCTGGTAGCTAGGGTCATTTTAACCCTAGCAACCAGATAGCTGCTGAAATGCCAAACTGGAAAACTGCTGAACAAAAAAACGAAATAATTCAAAAACCATAAAAAAAGTAAAGATCAATTGCAATTAAAAGTTCATTTTAAACCTTGCAGATAATGCTGGCACCGCTGTTAGTGGCTAATAAATAGTTTATACAAAATAGTATTTATCAGCAATTTATGAATATAATAGTAAATATAATTATGGCCAATAAAGTCATATCAGGAATCAATTACTTTCAAATTAGATTTTTTATTTTTAATTCAGTAACAAAACGTTTCTCCCCCCGAGCAGTCGCTCATTGTCTCCCATCTCTCTATACACTGTACAATTTCTGGCTTTGTTTCACATAATGCCATTTTTGGTGACAATAATTGTAGACAATTTTGTCAATTCCGCTGATAATTTTTTTTTTTTGGTGTTTTTCTGCCGCACATTATTATCGCTGTTTATCGCACCTTAGTAAACAGAGGCCGAATTGACGGCAATGTGCTGATTTATTGGGTTTTCCAAGAGAGACCGGGGGGAGCCCTGGGGGTATTTCGGTCCGGCGCTGCGTCTGGTTTGACGTCACTTTCCCGACCCCCTATTTCCTATGAAAATCCATGGCAGAGGCTGGCACATTGTTTTTTTAAATTAAAAAATATATGTAGAGTGTAAGCTCTTTTGGGCAGGGCTCCCTTCCCCTCCTGTATCGGTTACTGATTGCTTTATATGTTACTCCTTGTAGAGTGTAAGCTCTTTTGGGCAGGGCTCCCTTCCCCTCCTGTATCGGTTACTGATTGCTTTATATGTTACTCCTTGTAGATTGTAAGCTCTTTTGGGCAGGGCTCCCTTCCCCTCCTGTATCGGTTACTGATTGCTTTATATGTTACTCCTTGTAGATTGTAAGCTCTTTTGGGCAGGGCTCCCTTCCCCTCTTGTATCGGTTACTGATTGCTTTATATGTTACTCCTAGTAGAGTGTAAGCTCTTTTGGGCAGGGCTCCCTTCCCCTCTTGTATCGGTTACTGATTGCTTTATATGTTACTCCTTGTAGAGTGTAAGCTCTTTTGGGCAGGGCTCCCTTCCCCTCTTGTATCGGTTACTGATTGCTTTATATGTTACTCCTTGTAGAGTGTAAGCTCTTTTGGGCAGGGCTCTCTTCCCCTCCTGTATCGGTTACTGATTGCTTTATATGTTACTCCTTGTAGAGTGTAAGCTCTTTTGGGCAGGGTTCTCTTCCCCTCTTGTATCGGTTACTGATTGCTTTATATGTTACTCCTTGTAGATTGTAAGCTCTTTTGGGCAGGGCTCTCTTCCCCTCCTGTATCGGTTACTGATTGCTTTATATGTTACTCCTTGTAGAGTGTAAGCTCTTTTGGGCAG